>NW_015548223.1:1836302-1844364 GCF_001515605.1 Sinocyclocheilus anshuiensis | reverse complement strand
GCTTTCAACTGAAAGAAACTTGCACTGATTGATCTTAAAATATGTCAGTGCCCTTGTTTTGTCTCAAGATGCTCATCAGTAATGATTTTTTTCTAAGGCATGTTTATAAAAATTACTTAAATATCCTAATTGGCCTAAACTTAACCTAAGCCCTGTCTGTGAAACCAGGCCTTAATGTGCAGAGACAACTATAACTAATCCATTTGTATGTTGACTTCCTGATATCTGTAATACCTGCATGTAAATTCAATGCATGCATAATGCAAACTTGGCATTCTCAGAATATGCCTTCTGTCTCACATTCGCAATATATAAACACACACTAACAACAATGTTTTATTTAAGCAGAAGCAGAATGATAGTATAGTCCTGTTAGGTGTGACTCACTCTTATAACTGTCAGACACTCACAAGAGTGATTCATCAAAGACGCCACGAACATGAGCTGCTTCAGCTGCATTTTATTCAACATACTTTACATGCTTTAGGTTGTGCAATAAACAATCTATGCTGTCTGTCAGCAATAGCATTAAAGTTATTAGGCCTTCTTTCATTACAACACGCTCACAGTTTTAAAAACCCCTGGTAATTTATTTCTTGTATGTGTTTCAGAAGACACTCATACCGAACGGGACAGGACATTGAGAACTGTGGCACCTGCAGAGACTGTGCCTGTATCATATACAGGTAAGACACCTTTAATTTCTATGCGTTTATATGCACAAATGCAGAATTACATAAAGTATTTGCAAAACTACACTCAGTGGAAGTCATACTATGGAATGGAGCTAAAATAAATTGCTGCCCATTTTAGGTCTTAGTATGCATGAGTTTGTGGGAAGGCGTTTACTAGGGAAATATGCAACTGTCCTTGCTAAATAGTGAGTTGACTGTTAAATATGAGCCAGAATATTACTTTTTAACTTCCTGGTGAGTAATACGTCAACATACGAATAAAATGTGATCTTTCAAACTTGTCTGTGATTATACTATTAGTCTCAGGCAAAAATACACTTCACAAAACGATGCATAAGTTGCATAAGTCTGCAAAAATTATGCAAAAATCAGCTGGTTCTCAACTGGTGTGTTTATATACTGTATATAGACTGTCTAATACACTCTTAAAAATAAAGGTGCTTCACGATGCCATAGAAGAACCTTTTTGCCCAAATGGTTCCATAAAGAACCTTTAACATCTGAAGAACCTTTCTGTTTCACAAAGGGTTCTTTGTGGTGAAAGAAGGTTCTTCAGATTATAAAAAGGTAAGAAAGAGATGGTTCTTTAAAGAACCTTTGACTGAATGGTTCTTTGTGGAACCAAAAATGGTTCTTCTATGGCATCGCTGTGAAGAACCTTTTGAAGCACCTTTATTTTTAAGAGTGTATGCTGGTTTGGTGCTCAAGAAATTTTTTTATCAGTATTGAAAACAGTTGTGCTGCTTAATATTTTTGTGCAAACCATGATTTTTCTACACAATTCTGTGAATCTGTCTCAGTTCACTTGGAAACAATATCATGTTTACAAGTTCCAGTCTGCTACTATGAGAGCTTCCAAGGAAGAAATCGCTGCATTTGCCAAAGTCTGTGAGGTTTGTGCCATCGCGTCTTTGAAAGATATTCAACAGTTTTGTTTGAGACAATCGCAAGTAAACAAGCCAAGTGTCCTTGAGAGCATCTTTATATTATTCAGCTGTGCTTTTTGGGTTGTATCTGATTTCAGATTTACCTGCATCTGAACAAGTCATTGTAAACAACAATCAGAAAGTCTGTTCCCGTCTTAAAACGAACTATTCTTGGCCAGAATGTGCTGCAATGTGGATCAGACGGTCAACATTCTGGCTATGTGAGACGAAATCTAAATGAGTGTCTGAAAAGCAATGGTAGTTTGCCAATGTAATATGTACATTACTATGCCAATCCCTCCGAGAGTTGTCATGACAGAAATAGAGTTAGTACAGCCTCTACAGCTGAAAACAAGTGGATGAAATCTGCGAGAGTGTGTGTCACAACCAAACGCAATCATCAGGACTAGCAGGCAGACCTTATCAGCTGAGTGGCTGAAACCTGCAGGCATGTGAATCAGTGTTCAGAGCGCTGCGGAAGATCCAGGTGGACATTCAGGAAGTTTCCTTCTTCCCATAAGTCCAAGGTATAATTGCCTGTTCTTACGTAACCTCCCCCGCTGCACAAGGTCTACCAAAATCAATAACAGCGGCCCACGTCACCACACATTTTCATCTGCTCCAGCCTTGAATGAAGGTGTGAATAACACTCCCAGAGGAGACCTGGAGAATCACAAACACTTGCACGCACATATATATGGACGTGTGTGGTTTGTTTAAATTAGGAAGGGGGCGGAGTGACACAGAAAGCTCTTACAAGAACATTTAACATAGCACATTTATCTTTTATACACTCTTAAAACAAAAGGATCCAGAAGGGGTTTTTGAAGTGATGCCTTAAAGAACCATTCTTTGGTTCCCCAAAGTACCTTTCAATGGTACATTCTTAGAAGAACCTTTTTTCTTAGAACCTTTTGTGGAATGGAAAGGTTCCATGGATGTTAAAGGTACTTCATGGAACCATCAATGGCAATAAAGAACCGTTTTTTAAAGACAGTAATGGGATGTTTTTCTGAGGGAAAGAAGGTTCAAATGTAACAAATGTATTATTATTTCATATTTTAAAATATTTAATATTTTATATATTTATTGGTTTTAATTTATAATAATTATTAAAATAATTAATGACATTATGCGTAAATATGTGATTTTAATAAATTTAATTTTAGTTTACATTTGTGCAAATAAGCAATTTTACTACTGTGTTAGTTCACTACTATTCTGGGCCCTGAAGCAAAACCAGTTGAGGAGAGACACATTTGAGATATTTAGGAGATGTCGTTTGCCGGTTTTGTTTCCTGAGAGTATCGTCTGTTCATGTCCAGTTAATGCATCATCCTATAGACAGCACCAGATGCACATATGCTGGACTTTTAAGGACGTCTGAACTGGAATCAGTCAGTTAACAGGAAAGGAGATTGCTCAGTATGATGAGCGCTGGCAGACTGGCATTGAGGATGGGGATCCGCGTCTGTGAGCTCAAAAGCACAGAAACAGATGAACTGAGAGTGAGACGGAAGGATAGAGAGTTGCCAGGTTCCTACTGAGATCCGAGGAAGAAAGAGAGAGACAAAAAAGGAACACGTCCAAGTCTGAGTGCGACTCCATCTGTGGGGGGAAATGAAAGCGAACCTATGCTTCAAGAGCTGGCGACTGAGAGAAGCAGGGATGGAGGAAGAAAGCAGGAGATGGAAAGGATAAATTTAGAGCGATTACAGGCTAGATATTTTCTCTTGTGTCTACCCAGAGGGTGATGTAAATATTAATGTTGTGTGCGAGTGTTGGGATTTCCTGTCAGTAAAGCACTTTACCAACAATGCGCGGGTCGCGTCAGCTTACCACAGCAGAAGACTTGGGCATGAGTGGCACTATGAGAGTAATTCAGGGGCTTAAGCCTGACGAATGAAATAATAGTCTGTAAAGTTTAATATTTTGAAATAAGAGTTTATTGAACCTTTTTTTTTTGACTATAATATTTATACATCAATCTTATACATCATCAACATTTTTTTTTCAGAGGCCCAAACTGAGTAAAAATATGCAATTTGGTGTATATGCTAATATTTATATGGCCAAAAATAAGATGAAATTCTGAGCTTGTAATGTAAATCAATTAGATCTAACAGTATAGCAGACTGCTTATATGAAATGCATATAAATATCAGTTGTCACTCTACATCTCCCAATAATATGTCTCAATAAGATATTTAAATGCTTAGTTTTATGATCCAAACTCTGTAGTTTTAAAACGTATAATGCAATGCAATACAATGATGATCGAGAGATGAACAAATAAATGTTTTTCAAAAGCCTGATGATCATATTTGAGACTCACATTTGAACATGATTTTCAAAAAAATGATGTCTGGATAATCAAGTAAGCCAAAGTTGCTTCAGTCCAGTAAGTGTTCATTTTGAGATATTACTAACAATATAAAAGTTTTTCTTATGCTTACTTTATAAAAAATATAGAAAGATTTTACAGAAAAAAAAACCACACAAACCACTAGCTGAAGGTGGACATTATTACAATTACACTAAAAGGCCTTTTACCTTCTTAAAAAGTATAAACTATCAGTCAGATGACAGAAGGCATGTAGTAGATTGAGTGCAACAGGTTTTTTATCATGTTGAACATTTACAGGGGTTAGAAATTTATCAAATATACTACAGTAGGCTTTATAGGATTAAAATAATAGTTCATGCAAAAATAAACATTTGTGTTATCATTTGCATGCCATTTATGTCATTCTAACCATATATTTTCTTTTTTCCATGCTATCACACAATCAGAATTTTTTAAGGAACCATTAAAATACTATAAAAAGTCTACAACTCATACTAAAAGTATATAACTCATGTGCTATGTTGTATTTTTATTTATTTGTGAATATTGACGTAAATTTCATTACTAATCACCCAATTCAAATGATGATTTCAAGCAAAAAAAAAAAAAAAAGTTTTTATTCTTTTATTCCCAGACATGTTCTCAGATATCTCATGGTGTTTTAAGCTACATGTGGCGATTAAAAACACATGACTATGTGGCACGTTTGAGGCGGTAACTACAGTACAGTTCTTTTTAGTTTTAGCTCCAGTAATACTGAAAAATGAATTTCATAAACCTGATGAAAAAAGTAACTTAGCTGTTTGCTGGTTTTAACTGGTGTAAGTTGGTTTAGCTGATCTCCCAACAAGGCCAAGCTGTTGTTAAGATGGTTTAGCTAGTCATACAGCTGAAATGTGACCAAAACCCTGTTAAAACCATCACGACAGTCTAGTCTCAGCAGTTGGGAGACCAGATAAGCACCTTAGGCTGCTTTAATCTGTTGTTCTTAGCAGGAACAATGGTTCCTAATGCATGCAATATTATTTAAACTACATCATATTCCAATACATCAAACGTTCTTTTTGCTTCTATTGTTGTCATTTGCAAGTCGCTTTGGGTAAAAGCATCTACTGAATGATTAAATGCACAGTAAATGTAAATGTAAAAGTGCATCCCAAGTATCCAGAGATCATAGGCTATGCCCGGCTATCCGTTGACCCTAGAACTGTCTCTGGACCTGGTTATCCTGCACTGCGGCTTCAGTACAACTGATGGTGTGAGAGACTCAATAGAGGGTATTACAGAGAAAATGAGAGCAGTGGACAAGAGCCAAGCTGCTTGTGTGAGTGTTAGGGGAAACATGAGCTTCCTGTACCGGCGGGAAATTAAATCACAATAATGTCTTTTCATGTTGTATCCTCCATGAACTGAAGAAGAAGATAAAGGAAGATGTTTCAGTATTGGATAAAGGCTTTGAACATTGTGCTTTTTGGGTCTCCTGATGCAAGTCACGTTTTAGGTTTTTGGAAGGTTTAATCTGTGGAAAGGTTATGATGAAGGAACGAAGAAAACTATTAAGATATGAGATGTGCACAGATTTTCACATTGTCTTGGTATGTCAGATTAAAAGCCTACTATACTGTAGCTTAAGATGTAATGATACTTGCCTTACTGCTGTATTAAATCAATTTTTGCTTGCATGCATGCAGAATCTGTGACATGCACTTCTAGTAGATGCCCATCTTGGTGAGGCATTCATTTGAACACAGTTTGTCTGAAGTAAATGTACACAATGTAAAAAAAAAAAAGTAGAAAAATGGAAACTGGTAATTTTCTGCCAGATTGTCCATTAAGTTATCCATTAAGTTGTCCATTAAATTATATACATTTCCTTCAACCCTAAAACACAACACAATGTGTAATTCAAAATATGGGTAGAACATCTGTGAAAAAATCTACATGGAAAATCCATTCATAATAACACAATACATTGGCCCCTATTTTTAGACATTTCTTAGATGAGACAATTCAGATATGTATTAAAATATTGGAGCTGTGCATGAGACCTAGTAAATATGCTGTGTATATGTGTGTGTGTGTATGTGTGTATATATATATAGTAGAATGCACAGTATTCATTTAAGTCAGCTCTGTTCATTTATGTTCTGTTTGAAGAAAACAGGAATTTTTAGTACGCATTTTGTAGTGATCTTGGGATTCATTCATCAACTGATATGGAAGAACATTGTAATTGTGCATATAGGCAGACATGCTTTGGAGCTTTACATTAAAAAAATGCAAAAGTTTGGTGTCATTAAGATTTTTTCATAAAGCAATTAATACTAAATATTATTTTAAATTATTTGATTCTTTATATTAATATTTTACATTATCATGTTAACATTATCATTAAATACATTAAATATTATATAGTTAACAGTTTGATTTAACATTTACTTGTAAAACTTATTTTGCATATACAACATTTCAGTATTTCGGCTAGCTTTTTTTAACTTTCTATTCATCAAATAATCCTTAAAACAAATTGGTCAGGGTTTCCACAAAAATATTAAGAGGCACAACTGTTTTTGACATTGACAATAATGAAAAAATATTAGATATTAGAATATTAGAATGATTTCTGACAATAATGAAAAAATATTAGATATTAGAATATTAGAATGATTTCTGAAGGATCATGTGACACTGTAGAATGGAGTAATGATGCTGAAAATTCAGCTTTGCATCACAGGAATAAATTACATTTTACAATATATTCAAATTGAAAACACTGATTTTAAATTAGAATAAGATTTGACAATATTACTGTTTTTACTGTATTTTTTTTAATCAAATAAATGCAGCCGGGGTGAGCAGAAGAGACTTCTTTCAAAACATAAAAAAAAAAAATCTTTATTAGTTTATTTATTTATTAAAAAAAGAATCCGGCGCAAGCATTTACAGGAAAACTAAATAGGCTAAATGCCTGCTGCAGACACATGAGTGAATGTTATGTATGTACAGGACAAACCGTTCATAATGTGTTGGTCAAGTATCAGCGTCATCTTTTGCGTAAGTCTCTCCGTCTTTCTCCATGTATGAGTCAGTGGACTGCATGTGATGTTTGTTGCCTCAGGGCAAAGACACACTCATTCCACGTCTGAGAGGAGGAGAAAGTCACGGTGCAGAATGGTTAATGTCTGCTCTGCTCTCAGCTCAGCTTATTCACTCTCCTGATGGCACTCCTGCAGTGAAATATTAATCTGCATCAAATATTCAACACCTAGTAAAAGTTTTAAACAAGTGATAATGAAGGTGAAGGGGAGAAAATGCCTCGTGAGGGGAAGCGGCGGGCCGTGTACGGCAGCGAGTGCTGAGGTGGAGTGTGTATTACACGCAAAACGGGGAAAGGAAGGCAAAAGCCATAGAGAAAAATAGACACAAGTACAGTAGTGAAGGGAATTTGAGCAAGAGATGGCAGCTCTGTTAAAAACCCTACTGAGCTGCCTGTGGTTTACATTCTAGGGTGTTATTGTGTTATTATTGTTAGTAGTAGTAGTATTACAATAATAAAAAAAAATGGTGTAGGATTTACTTGCTAGTCAGAAGTTGCTAGTAAACTTCACAAATAACTACAAAAAATAATAATTATAAAAAAGTAACACAATGACTTAAATATGGAATTTCAAGTAAAAACTAAACAGTGAATGGTATTAGTAAATAAAAGGTAAAAAAGTAAATAGTATTGTTTTGGTGCTCCAATAATTTGATGTAAATTATGTAAATTAACTGAAACTGAAATAAAAATGAAGGAAAACTATATAGACATATTAAAAAAATAAAAACAAATAAAGATGACAATAAAATTACTACAACTTTAAGTACACTTAAAATAAAAACAGAAAATATAAAAACATATAAAACAATAAAAACTAAATGAATGGAGTAATGATGCTGAAAATTCAGCTTTGCATCACAGGAATAAATTACATTTTACAATATATTCAAATTGAAAACACTGATTTTAAATTAGAATAAGATTTGACAATATTACTGTTTTTACTGTATTTTTTTTAATCAAATAAATGCAGCCGGGGTGAGCAGAAGAGAGT
>NW_015548223.1:1825695-1828870 GCF_001515605.1 Sinocyclocheilus anshuiensis | reverse complement strand
GCTATGTCAACTTTATCTGAATATGAATATGCTATTACTTGTTCACTTGTTTATTTCTGTTTTTTTTTTTCCCTTTCATTAGTTTTAATAATATTTATTATATAAAAAAAATTATATTCAATAGTATGCTTAAACCATTACTTGTAAAAACTTATTTTGAAAGTACAATATTTAGGCATTTGGAGTTAAATGTTATTATTATTATTATAATATACATTTAAAATACATAAATATTATTATTTTATCATATACTTTAATATTTCACATCTTTATACTGTTTTGAAAAAAAATGATATCATAAATTGATATTTTATTCAATTTAGATTGTATTTTTAAACGGATTACATTCAGTTGCATCATTGCTTCTGCTATTGTATCAAAATTTGCAAAACTGATATTGAGAATCATGAAAATGTACTGGCATTGCTATCAACTACTGAATTGTACTATCACTAACCCTAGTGTGAAAATCTTTTTTTCCCCTTTTATTTTCAGTGATTTCCTAAAGCTCCACACAGGCCCATTTCTCCATTTGAGATGCACTTCCCCACAGATATACACAGACTCCATTTATTGAATATTTACAGTGCTCTCGCAGCATATTAATAAACAGGTTCAAATGTATGACGGGCTGCTGCATTACTACAATAAATGCAATTGTGGAGTGACGGGGAAAAACGACATACTCTTCCATTTAGGAGTCTATATGAGCGCTCCGGGCCCCTGGAGCCCATATACAGCAGCCTAATCAGATTCCAGAGGGGGCGGGGCGCAGAACGAAACCTGCTCCTGCTTCTCATTGTCCAAAGCCTCCGGGAGAGAGATTTGTACGAGGTACCTGGTGACAAACTGCCTCATTTCAGCCCAGCTTCACTCGTGGCCAGACACGACATTCTTTCTCAGCCTCATGCTTCACATGCTGAATCGGAAATGTGTCATTTATCTAGAGTAGCTCCCGAAAGGGTAGAGTCACTTAAACGGACACTTGATGCTGTTTACAGATTGACTTGTGGCTGGTACATTCGAAATACATTCAGATATATGAGTTCTTGGCAAGGGTAGCGCATTCTCACGGCTATATCAATTACCTCTGAAGGCCTTTAAGGGACAGGGGTTAAATGAATGGATGGATGAATGAATGAATGAATGAATGAAGCCTCTTTTCCAACAGTTTGACCACTTTAACTTTGCATTTCAGCACAAAAAGTCTTGTCTTATTTCCTAACCACCTGCAATCCATTTCAACTATAGGCATTACCTGCACTGGAATTGCACTGTGAGCATTTAAATGAAGTCATTGTCTTTCTTTTCTCGGCAAACACACTTCCTTTCTATGTAAATATATATATAATGTGACACTGTAGAATGGAGTAATGATGCTGAAAATTCAGCTTTGCATCACAGGAATAAATTACATTTTACAATATATTCAAATTGAAAACACTGATTTTAAATTAGAATAAGATTTGACAATATTACTGTTTTTACTGTATTTTTTTTAATCAAATAAATGCAGCCGGGGTGAGCAGAAGAGACTTCTTTCAAAACATAAAAAAAAAAAATCTTTATTAGTTTATTTATTTATTAAAAAAAGAATCCGGCGCAAGCATTTACAGGAAAACTAAATAGGCTAAATGCCTGCTGCAGACACATGAGTGAATGTTATGTATGTACAGGACAAACCGTTCATAATGTGTTGGTCAAGTATCAGCGTCATCTTTTGCGTAAGTCTCTCCGTCTTTCTCCATGTATGAGTCAGTGGACTGCATGTGATGTTTGTTGCCTCAGGGCAAAGACACACTCATTCCACGTCTGAGAGGAGGAGAAAGTCACGGTGCAGAATGGTTAATGTCTGCTCTGCTCTCAGCTCAGCTTATTCACTCTCCTGATGGCACTCCTGCAGTGAAATATTAATCTGCATCAAATATTCAACACCTAGTAAAAGTTTTAAACAAGTGATAATGAAGGTGAAGGGGAGAAAATGCCTCGTGAGGGGAAGCGGCGGGCCGTGTACGGCAGCGAGTGCTGAGGTGGAGTGTGTATTACACGCAAAACGGGGAAAGGAAGGCAAAAGCCATAGAGAAAAATAGACACAAGTACAGTAGTGAAGGGAATTTGAGCAAGAGATGGCAGCTCTGTTAAAAACCCTACTGAGCTGCCTGTGGTTTACATTCTAGGGTGTTATTGTGTTATTATTGTTAGTAGTAGTAGTATTACAATAATAAAAAAAAATGGTGTAGGATTTACTTGCTAGTCAGAAGTTGCTAGTAAACTTCACAAATAACTACAAAAAATAATAATTATAAAAAAGTAACACAATGACTTAAATATGGAATTTCAAGTAAAAACTAAACAGTGAATGGTATTAGTAAATAAAAGGTAAAAAAGTAAATAGTATTGTTTTGGTGCTCCAATAATTTGATGTAAATTATGTAAATTAACTGAAACTGAAATAAAAATGAAGGAAAACTATATAGACATATTAAAAAAATAAAAACAAATAAAGATGACAATAAAATTACTACAACTTTAAGTACACTTAAAATAAAAACAGAAAATATAAAAACATATAAAACAATAAAAACTAAATAAAAAATATTAATAAAAACTAAAATAGTATCTCTCAATGATACTAAAATAACCATGTTAATTATTTATTATTATTATTATTATTGTTATTATACTTGACTCTCATTTTATTTCAATAGAGCTTGATGTTGACATGTTACTAAGTTAATTATATGATATTATAAATGCTATTTTTATCATTACTTTTCAATTACTTTTCAATATTTAGTGAAATCTAAGTAGATTTATAATTGATATTTTTCTATGATTGCATTCTATATGAATGATATATCAAATGCTGCCTTTGGCCAAAAGCTTGTATTTAATTTGATGTGCATGAAAACAAGGCTCTCAAAAGTAAATCTGAGTATTTGTTCACTGGACAAATAATGGCATAAAACATGGGTTGACATAAGTCTTTATGACATATTAAACAAACTCTAATTGATTCCCTAATAGCCTTGCTTTATTTTGTATCACATATGCCATCTACCCTTGACTAACGTCTGTATGGCTGGTAACAGCATTTCATTTTGTCTTCTGTTTGACATAGCAATGGTATTTCAGCAGGTTGGACAACAGGGGGGAGTTGGTGTGTGTGTGTGTG
>NW_015548223.1:1824865-1825071 GCF_001515605.1 Sinocyclocheilus anshuiensis | reverse complement strand
TTAAGTTGAACGTTTGATATACCTGTGAATTTTGTGGACTTTAAAAAGAAACAATTTTGTATTTGTTTTATCATTGTATATTCGCAAGATTGTTTCGAACGGACTCAGAAAGCTATATTAACAGAAAACTGGAGTACATAATAGAAATTTGTGTATTTGATGCATTTTTTTCACAATGATATTTTGGTAAGTAAAGAACAATACAT
>NW_015548223.1:1824332-1824543 GCF_001515605.1 Sinocyclocheilus anshuiensis | reverse complement strand
GCAAACCAATTTTATCACATTTTATAAATTACTTTATACATAAACCTTTTAAACAAACTTAAAAAACTGCTGAAAACATGTTTTAAAAGCACTGAAATCTGTGTAATTTTTCTTTTTTTCTGGCAGCTGATGTTGCTTATGATGTGACTATTTGTTTATTTGTATCCCCATTCTTCCAGGGGTCCAACAAGTAAATTATATATATATAGTA
>NW_015548223.1:1813872-1824177 GCF_001515605.1 Sinocyclocheilus anshuiensis | reverse complement strand
ATATATAAAATACATTAATCCACAACAATTATAAGTCAATAAAACATACAAACCCTAAAATTCAGGACATTAGGATCTCTATGAAATATGTCTTATAAAACAAAGCAGAGAAATAATTGTCCCATCCTTCACTAGTGGCCTAACTAAAGTTTTATACATTCTTATGTGATTAATCCTTCTATTACAGTTTAGAGTGAGTTGTGCAGCTCTAGTTTGGACTAACTGGACAGTAATCTAAATAAGTAAGAAGTAAGAACCGTATATCACAGTATATGCTCTTTCTTTTCATTGGTTATGATTTCAGCTTAAATCAGTATTGAATGTCATTTATTTATGTGGTAAGTAATAAGTGTAGAGTCAGCTGGTCATTCTGTCTGTATTTCTTCAGTGATAATGACTGTGCATTGAGCCTAATAGAACTGATAAAATCAAACATCGGTACAGGTGAACCGTACAGCTCTGCATGTATCTGTCTGTGGATCTCAAGGCTTTGTGGACTTTTGCTCGTCGTCTCACCACTTTGATTTCCTAACCAAAGTGGAATGAATCTGATTGCATGGCCTGACGGAGGAAAACGCCAGTGAAAGGGATGAGAGAAATAGGAAAAGTCCTCCGCATGTTCACCGTCACCCTGAGGATAGCAGCATCAGACTGTAGCTCAGATGGTAAAGGGACTGTGGGGGATGACGCTAGAAAGTGAGAGAGGAAGCCAGAGGTATTTTTACACAACCGACACACACATATATACCGAGTACATGCAAGTGTAGCCGCTCAGAGGTTGATCTTTCACAGCTCTGGAGAATTAAAGCAATAGTTCATCCCCCCAAAAAAAATATAAAAATAAAAAATAAAATAAATAAATAAAATCTGTCATCATTTGCTCCAAACCCATATTAATTTTGTTCTTTTGATGGAAAAGAAATAGGTGGATTTTTGAAGAATATTCTGAAGACATGGTGATTTAATTATGACTATTTTAATTTTGCATCTGATTCCTTATGACAAGGATTGTGATGAGATTCATTTGAGTTGATACTGAGATCTCTGGCTTTTGATTGCAGATGTTGGTACGTTGGCAAATCTGATATTTTTATTTCTTTATTTCTTTTTATTATTTTATTTATTTCTTTATTTATTTTTGTGTGATAACACAATCAAACATGCCAAATCATGCGAACAGAATTTTTGACCAGGCTGTGATAGAAATAAATTATGAAAAACAGAACAAGAGAACCAACAAGATATTAATAACTGATTGTTTGTCATCAATGTACAGTATGCCTTTTCCTGTGAGCTTTTTGTTTTTCTATGCATCTTTTTTTTTTTTTGCATAGTAAAATAAAACCTGTAGCTGTAGTTTACCCCTTTTTTGACCAAATAATATTGTCAGATAAATACCTTAACCAAGTTTTGTTCCTACTCCTATTTAAAAATAAAAATAGCAGCTAGATTCTTTGGGTTTTTTCTAAATTTGATAAGAATTGTTGGAATTTATTGAGATCTCTACATTTTGATTTGCAGACCTTGGTGAAGCTGAGCACAGTTTGAGAAATGGTTGAGATCTCTTCTTAAACTCATGAAGCACATGAGATTACTGGGCTCTACATGTGGAATGCTTAAGCAAAAGTGTATTTTTGCTCCTCTTTTTATCTCATTGCTGTTTCAGAGAACCATTGCAATATTAAAGTGACCTTGTTAGATTTTTTTTTTTTCTGTAGATCAGATTCAAAGATTTCAAGATCTACTCTACCACATTTTTAGATGTTCGGCATTTAAAATGGTTAAAAAACTTTAGAAGCTCTCAAAAACTGTATCTATGATGCAAATAATTTCTTCATCACTTTTAATTACTCGCCAGAGAGATGTTATTAGGTGCCAGGTGCGACGCAAGTGTTTTTTGCTAGTTTCAGCCCGATGCAGATATCATTTTCACGTCCTGCGCCCCGTTGTTTAAATAGCAAATGCATTTGCGCCCATTTGTGCGCCCATGGGTGTGCTGGTCTGAAAACGAGGTGTGTTCAGGCGCATTGTTGGTGCATTGCTATTTGGAGGCAACTGAAATATACTGCGCCTTTGACCAACTGAAACCTGGTCTAAAGTCAATGTCGATATTTTTTTTTATAAATTAAAGAGCGCATCAGTAATATTCGCCTATAGGCTGGTGAACAACGTGTGTTCACTCTGCTTATTACACACACGCGCAGCAGCACACAAACATGCTCACGCAAAGAAAGAAGGCGTAACTTTTATTCTCACTGTAGTATTGTTGCTGCCGCCGCCATCATGTCGTGAAGGCGCTGTGTGTTTGTGTTCTGTGTTGGCCTTTCAAAAGAGGACACGACTAGAAATCAGTGGTTAAGTTGTATTTACAACACTGTTCCAGAACAGTTCAAGTTGTATTAATATTAATTTCAGGATGCATTTCCTTGAGTTAAATAAGCTGCCAGCAAAACGCTTCAGTTTACCGTGTTCATTCAGCTCTTCAGCTTCAGCACGCGCAGCTCAAACGGCTGCTATTTAAAACAGTGGTATTAATTTGTTACTTTTTCAAAATCATTGATACATTATTAATAATAACAACCACTTTTATTTTTCTCTTATTATTTTCATCAACAATATGGTTTAGTAATTAAAATCATTTAATTATTGTCCGTGCAGAGGCTATTCTGTTTTATTGATCTATGGTGCATTCATTTTGATTCTTTACACGTGTAATGATGTCCAGTGACTTGTTTGCATTATTTATGCATTATTTTATTTATTTGTAAGACTTTTTTATGACTAAATTTGGTAATGGGAGAGTAAAATTATTTTTAAAACGTACACCGTTCAAACTAGGCTGCTTATGTTGAAGTGTTTGGGATGTGGGTTTTAATGATGAGAACTTTTTTGTAATCAGGCTCTCAAAAAGTATATAAAAATTTGGATATAGATTTATCGGTTATCGGCTTTCAAAAATAAAGAATTATCGGTTATCGGTATCGGCCAAAATGTTCATATCGGTGCATCCCTAGTTAAGTCACTACATCCATGTGGGCCGGATCTGGGCTGACACTTGTTGCTGTCTGGGAAAAGATTACAATGTAAAAGATTATTATTGTGCCCCGTAGATGGTCTGCTTGCGCGCTTTAACCTCGCGCACGAGCAGATCCGTTCCCTCACTAAAGAAGCGTTCAGTCTTTGTTCTTGCAAATTCCGCCATGTAAATAGCGAATCCGCCATGGCACGAGCGCAAATGGCCTTTAAAGGGAATGCGAGATGAGACTCTGATTGGTTTATTGCACGTTACGCCAAAAACACACCCTTGACTCATTAAGAGAATAGGTACAACCCTCAGACCAGCACACCCATGGGCGCACAAATGGGCGCAAATGCATTTGCTATTTAAACAACGTGGCGCAGGACGTGAAAATGACAACTGCGTCGGGCTGAAACTAGCAAAAAACGCTTGCTCATAAACCTGGCGCCGCATTGCACCAGGTTTATGAGAGAGCCCTTTTTGTTTTATTTCTGTTATGTCATTGAATATAAGCTGATCATTGGTCCACAGCAATAATTTTTGCATGTGTGTCAGACATTTTTTCTTTGAATTCTTATTGATATTCTTCATTATTCAGGAACATTTTTTGTTTTTTTGAAAATTGGACTTAATAATTTTCCCCCCAGAAAAACGACTGCAAATGTTAACTGAAAAAGACGAAAAATGCTACAGTAAAAAGAGTGTATAAAGTTCCCTTACTATATTAGAGGGAAAAACGCCAGTCTTACATATCACAGTAAATTCTGTTAAATGTACCATTTTGGGAAGTAAAAAAAAAAAAAACAACACACATTATAGTAGCAGCGTGCCTTTTAATCTTTTTGTATATTACAGTTTTAAACTGTAAAATTTACAGGGTGTTTGTAAACATTTTCCCATTTTTACTGTGCTTTTACAGAATTATTCTGGCAACCACAGCTGCCAGGTTTTTTCCTGTATAAACAACAGGATTTTTTAATAGTGTATTTACACTGTAAAACATTTACTTGTTTGAAGTTGTAAATAAAGCAATTGAAGAAAAATGTACATGCAAATACTTTTGCAGCCTTTCTACTTCAAAATGTCTTGTTTTATTCATTGTTACATGCAGTTTCTTTGTAATTATTTGTAAAATTTACTAGCTGAGGGAAATTTCTGAGTGAAAACTTTCTAAGCCATTTTTTTTCAGTGTAGTTGTATTGTTCTTTAAATAAACAAGCACTAATTCCGTCAAAATAGTGCTGATGAATGGTCTTTCAGAACCGGTCAACATTCGAATGATGCTGTACACGACAGATTCATTGATTAGAACAGGAGCCATCTAGTTTTGTTTTGCTTTTTAAGGTGTTGTTTTGAGAAATGCACTTGGTAAGAACATTATGCCACTCCTTGGTCTCTGCTGGTTTCTTGGAACTGATTTTCCCAGTCCAGAACTGCTTTTTCTTCTGTGGAAACACATGGTACAGGACCAGCAGGGGCACCCTGATGGTGGAAAAGAAAGCCAGTCAGTTTAATATATGAATACTTCATATATTTGGCATTATCATCTCCTTAGCATCATGGGTGGCCTCTAAACTTTCTATGAAATTTCAATATTTTGCAACAGGTGTGATGTTAAATGTCATTGAACTTGAAATGTCACTGAATTTGTCTATTGAACTGCAAACGAATTCATCCTCCCGCATGCTTTCCTTCAGGTCTTGTTTTATATGACATTACCTGGTTTGTTAGTGGAGATGACTGGTTTCTGACCTCCAAGATGAGCACTCTGATCACTGCGTAGTGTAAATCAGCATTTATTTCAAATAAAAATATTTTGTAACATTATACTGTAAATGTCTCTGCTGTAACTTTTGATCAATTTAACAGCCCGTACTGCATAAAAGTGAAAAAAAAAAACTGACCCCAAACATTTTAACAGTAGTGTATTAATTTAATTTTTAATTAATTTTAATTAAAATATTAATTAATTAAAACATTATATACTGTATACATGTAGAGGTATATCTTTTTTAAAATACATTCAAATTAATTTATTTTTTAACTCTAATTAAACATTTATTTGAAACATTTGAAAACAGAAATTATCCATCATCAAGGCTGTCAGTAGATTTTGAAAGGCGAGTTTGCACTTCTGTTGATTGGCTAAGCGGACACTTTTATTGGCAAATCTCGAAATAATCCGATAATCTCAAAATCACCAAATGATAGCTGTATAATGCAAACTAACAAACACGACTGTTCCCGCAGCACACGTCCACATTAGCGCTCTCAAAGTGTCGTTCCATCATCCTCGGCTTTAGAAAGACAAATTCAGCGAGTCATGCTGAGTTATCGTCTGCCTGCGGGACATGGGGAATTAGCTGCGAGCTGCCACTGCAATTAGGAGCCATGCTGAAGCAAAGATTGATCAGGCATCATTTCCATCCTCCATACAGACCATGTGACGTTCATCAGGCAATCTCACAAGCATCCATCTCCCACGTCTTCATCGCTTACTCTCTATTATTAGAGTAAATGTTTATGTAATGAAACCGCTTTTATGTTCCTCAAAGAGCTTTTGGACTCAAAACACCTTTTCTCAGGTTTGACAGATGTCACTTGGATCTCTGGCTTTGCTTGTGGACCCACAAAAGCCAAGGTATATTGAAACGCCAAAATTGAGCCATGTCTGTAAGGTTTTTTTTTTTGCAACTCGTGGGTGTTTGCGAGGCGAGAGGCCGATAAAGAGAGGGGAAACTTAAAAAAGACTGGCAAGGCTTTTTCTGCACTCTGAAGCAGAGAGAATCACTAATCATTCCTACAAAGCCTTGAGTCAGCAAGCTCATTCTCTTATTCAGTATCTCTTTTGAGCCGGCGCCAACGGTGTAGGTTCTGATATCGCTCACACACATCACTACTGAACCCATAATGGCCTTTGATTGGATGTGCTGTCGGTGGTGATACTTTAATGTACATCTTGATGGAATCATATGGATAGGGGTTTCATACGACACTTGTAAATCTTTTACAGTGGAGTTACTGTAAAAGAATCATAGGCAGCTTTCGAACAGATGCTACTGGGAATGTGTTTATATCACAGTAACACAGTATATATCATGATTAGGGCTGCAAAAATATCATGATTAGGGCTGGGAAAATTAATGCATTTATTTATTTTTACTTCCTGAGGCTATGCTGTGTTTTTCCCTCAGTTCTGTAAGTTGCAAAGATGCAATTAAACAAATGTTATTTAAACTATTCTTTCTTCATGTTGATTCTTCACTAATGTGGAGATTCAATGAGTAAATATGTTTCTATAATATACAAGTACTCTATATAGTGTGTTTTAGTGTTAGGTGAACTTAATCATGATTGAACACAGATATTTATTTATTTATGCATTTAGCAGACGCTTTTATCCAAAGCGAGTTGCAGTGCATTCAGGCTATACATTTTTTTTATCAGTATATGATAAGATATGTATCAGTATCAGATATGAATGCAATTAATTAGGTTGTTTGTTGTTTTTGATACTAAGCCATAAGCAAGATGGATTTGTTTAATATACAGTGGGTACGGAAAGTATTCAGACCCCCTTAAATTTTTCACTCTTTGTTATATTGCAGCCATTTGCTAAAATCATTTTGCAATATAACAAAGAGTGAAAAATTGAAGGGGGTCTGAATACTTTCCGTACCCACTGTATAAATGATTATTTACGTTTTAATAAGTATGTGGCAAAGGCTTTAAACATGAAAATTAAAAGTGATTATATTTGGAACTTGAAAACAAAAGATAAGAGCTTTCATAACAAATAATTAGTCTTGAATCAGTGTGTTATGTAACACTTTAATTAAAAACACATGGCTCAAAACACAAACTCTATATTCTGATTGGGTGAGCTAAATTTGAAGCCATTGTAAAATAGTCAATAAATGCATTTTTTTATAGTAGCATATTGTTAAAAAATGCTATACATTTAATATTGACTTATATATATAGTCATGGTCTGCTGCTACTGGGTAGGAGCAAGGAGACATCGGAGAACATAGAAAACAGGATTTATTGACATATTACAGGAACCGACGGACCTTTAATACCAGACAAATAACTCAAAACAGGAAACACTTTAAATACACAACTTAATCAGGGGAAGACGAGACACACCTGGAATCAAATTAGAAACAATCAGGGAGCAGGAACAGGAAGATAACCAAATAAGGACAAACACGAACATACACGTGACATTACTGGCACCCTGGAGGCTGGTGCAGGGCAGGAACAAGGTGGAGACAAGAAGGGCTTCCAGGGCGGATCAGGGAGCTCCGGGAGCCATGGCGTAGCAGGCAGTTCAGGTTGCCATGGCGGAGCTGGTAGCTCAGGGGGCCATGACGGAGCAGGCAGTTCAGGTTGCCATGGCGGAGCTGGTAGCTCAGGGGGCCATGGCGGAACAGGGGACTCAGGAGGCCATGGTGGATTCTCCGTGACCTTAGCCGGCTCGGCCACGGGCATATGCCCCCCCCCAATTTTTTTGGGGAAAATTAGGAACTCTGGGGGGTGCTCTGGAGGAGCAGGCACTTGAGGGCGCTTTGGAGGAGCTGACTCTGAAGGGCGCTCTGGAGGTGCAGGGCTGGCTAACTTGGGGGAATCAGGAGATGAAGAAGTGCTGGACGGGACCAGCGGAGACGAAGGAGAACTTTCTGGAGCGGATTCTGGGGTGAGGATATGAGCCGAGAACTCTGGAGGTAGCGCCATGTCCAAGAGCGCTGAGTCAGTGGTGGCCGGCGGGCTTGACGTAGAAGAGGCCGGCGGGCTTGATGGCGAGCTGGTTCTGGACCGGGGCTGGACACTCTCCAGACACCGGCGGATCCCTTCCCTCCAGCTCAGTCCTGTGGTGTCTGGGAGGTCCAGAACAGAGAGTTGAGCGTCGCGTTGTCTAACGCCATACTCGCAGCGATCCCGCAGAACTCCCACGCATACTCCACAAACGGGAGATCCAGGCGAGCTAGGGCGGCAAACCGAGCGGCAACTTCCATAGCCGCGGGGAGAAACTAGGAAAACAAAACGGGGAGAAGGGGCGCCGCTTACTATTTTGTTTGGGTTTGGTATTCTGTCACGGTCTGCTGCTACTGTGTAGGAGCGAGGAGACATCGGAGAACATAGAAAACAGGATTTATTGACTCACACGTAGTACAGGAACAGACGGACATTTAATACCAGACAAAGAACTCAAAACAGGAAACACTTTAAATACACAACTTAATCAGGGGAAGACGAGACACACCTGGAATCAAATTAGAAACAATCAAGGAGCAGGAACAGGAAGATAACCAAATAAGGACAAACAGGAACATACATGTGACATATAAATATATATATATATTACAGATAACTGATGCTATACATTTAATATTGACTTACCTTTGATTGTATATCAGTTATCTGTAATATATATATATTAGGGCTGGGTTTTGACACAAATTTCACGATTCGATTCGATTCTCATTCACAAGCTTGCGATTCGATTCGATTCGATTCAATGTCGATTATTTTGGATACATATCAGGTACAGTCAGGCCCGGCGTCAAGGGGCTGCCCCCTTGCCCCCCCTGCGATAATCTCAAAATGGAGGAAAATGCTTAACGAGAGACTTTGTGCATTGCGTTCATATTGTGCTGAGGGGCATTCACTATAAACGTCATTTATTTTCACCCTTAAGCATAAACGACTTTCTGACGAAAGTGAAACTAACAGCCTGTGTGAAATGCGCTAGTCTGTGCTGTACTTGTCCCTCTCATTCTGCACCAGTACAAATACGTGTGCTCGTTGCTCGTGTTTTGCTTGCTTAATGAGTGTTCTTGCTTCCCTGCATTTTTACAGCAAATCGTGTGATTACAGTACTAAGCCGCATATACAGTGAAACCAAAAATTATTCAGAGACCAGATATAATTTTTTATATTTTTTTACTAGTGGGTGCAGGACACTATAGTTCATTTATGTAAGTGAGGATAGCAAAATAAAGTAAACTGTGACAAATCATACCCAAAAATTCTTCATACAGTGGACTACCAGTAAAATTGATACAAATTTGGGTCCAAAAATTATTCAGACTGAGTCTGGGAAAAAACATTGAAGTTGAGGTTTGCATGAAGCTGGGTGACAGCATGCCCAGGAGACTATATGCTGTCATTAAGGCTACGGGTCACCCGACAAAGTATTGATAGTTGTGTAAATACTGTCATACTAACAGTTGTCTGAATTATTTTGGTTGATTGTAATCTATTACATACCTTTCTATCAAAATTATCTAACATTATCAAGATGAATTTGTCCTGACACAGTGTAACTCTGAGTTCTTGTCATATTTTATTATCATTTTCTAAACTATAGCAAATATAATGTGAGAAATGTTGAAGGTGTGAGAATAAATTTTGGTTTGACTGTATCTATTTGATAAATGAAGGCTGACATTTGGAGCTTCTACAGCTACATGCGAAAACTAATTTTCTACTCTGAAAAATGTGTTCACGGACAATCGAAGTAGCATGCTACATCAGTGAAAGGCCCAATATAGTGCAACTGGTATTTGACAGAGACTTGACAAGAAAATTTCGGGATGAATGGAAAGATACTCTACTGAGAAGGTTCAACGAGAGTAAGCGCCGCAGACTCCAGCTGTTCTAGCAGGTTGGTGTTATTTTATTTATTATAGAATGCGTAATTTGTTTATAACGTCATCTTATTTTAATCATGACTTTTTAAAAAATGTTTGCGTAAAGTTTGAACCAGTTCTGATGTGCATCGGGCCAGTGCAAAATCATAATACATTTTTTTTCTTTGCAAATAGTGACGATGATTAGTAATACTAAACACTTTTTTTTATAGGCTAAATTAAATTATATCGATACCAAAAGCCCACTGACACTCACGCTATGTAAAATTGTAGTTTTTATAGTTTTTAAAAATAATTAAGTTACAATTACATATTATTTCTACTTCAATTTGTTTTTTGAAATAAAAACATAATGGTGGCTGTCATACAGTTCTAATTTTGACAGCAAATTTTGATTTAGTTTTAGTCATAGTCTTTTGACTAAAATGCCATTTAGTTTTAGTCATATTTTAGTCATCTTTTTAGTTTTAATCGACTAAATATCATACAATTTTAGTTGACTAAATCTACAGTAAAAATGGGTTTAGTTACAGTGTAATGCATTTATTAAGCATTTCTCTACAATTTCCAAACTCATTATATAGGTTTGATATTAAGGTTTTATCATGATAGACACCGATTTAACTGCGG
>NW_015548223.1:1810149-1813773 GCF_001515605.1 Sinocyclocheilus anshuiensis | reverse complement strand
CAATGGTTATATAGGCTAATTGTGCATTCTTTATAGCAACTTGTTTACCATATTCTTCATTCTTTCAAGCAGACATATTTATTTATATAAATACATTTAGATTAATCTTTAGGGCTACTAAAGTTTTTCAGTCAAGAGCAGTGAGTGATTTTCTGTCTTTCTTTTGTTGCTTGATTAACACCAATGACTCGGACAATAGCAACTCAATTAGGCTGCTGTCCCTTTAAAACCGGATGCACGGATGCAATGGATGCAATGTACCGATACACGTTCTCCCTGGTGTTTATGTTTACTTCAGACGTAATTAACTGTGTTTACGTGAATACTCATCAAAACAGACAATTCAACATCATTTTGTGTGTAATTCTCCGTTCATGCGAAAGAGTACTCGCGCGCTGTGAGAGGCGCTTTCTGTGTGTGTATGCTTCAGTGTCTGCACTCAGAAAACTGGACCGAATTGAGTTCTCTCTTACGTCGTCAGATTTATCCATATGTCTGCTCTTCTCTTACTCCCACATATTGACATTTTTGAACGTTTTATGCGACGTGCAGCAAGTGTATCTTAGCTTATGTCCCGCCGGTTCATATGTACGCATCTAACCTCCGACCCACGCAGCAGATTCGTTCTGAATGAATCTCTTCCCAAATCGTCCCTCCCTAACATTTTCGTCTCGTTTTTATTCGTTGACGAAAATGTCAATAGATTTACGTCATAGTTTTTGTCATTCAAAAAGAGTTTTAGTTCGTTATTGTCTCGTTGTCCTCTGTGAAAAAAATGTCGTTGACAAAAATTATGATGACAATTATTCGTCAATGAAATTAACACTGCTGTCATAAAAACTTTTATTCAAACATAAATTAAACATTGAATCTTAACATTTTTTATAATGAATATGTTATATGGTGCATATATTTAGCAAAATGCCCCTCTCTACAGTTTATTTTTCTATCTGACTAATGAGTTTATTTCACCAAATATGTTTTTCTGAGGTAAATGTGACGTTAAGTGACATTGTTTACAAGACGTTATATTGACGTACTTGCGCGACTGAAACACTGATTGAGCGATTACACGAGACAGTATACGGATTGTAAAGTTGTACTCTTTTTTTTAACTTACCTTTGGATGTTTAGTCATGCTTATTTTGTGCTAAAACTGGTATTAATGTGGAGGAGAAAACACTTTTTCACACAGGGCCATGTAGTTTTGGATTTTGTTTTCCCTTAATAATAAAAACCTTAATTTAAAAACTGCATGTTGTGTTCACTTGTGTTTGATGTTTGATGATCTGAAACATTAAAGTGTGACAAACATGCAAAAAAATAAGAAATCAGGAAGGGGGCCAACACTTTTTTACACCTCTGTACATACATACAACACATTTGACCCAATATTTGAAAACAAAAGTGAGTTCTATAACTCTATAATGATTATTTTCTGTAATGCTGTGCTGTTGCCCGGCAACTGTAAACAAATTCTGTTATTCTACTTTGTTACGAAAACACAAGTAAAAACAAGACTACGTATCCAGATGGTACAGTAAGCACACTTGAGCTTTTAAACTGGTGCGATTCATTTTTTAAAAGTTTGTATTTGGGGGAACAGTCTTGTGTTTTAGAATAAGGCAGAATAAAGTGCACATCTTTTCCGTTTTGCAATATTCCACCCCCAGGACTCCTGGAGTAATGGCTTCATATGTGCCACGAGGTGAAATATCCCACAGCTTGCAACCCAATAAAATCTGAAAGTAAATTACATAACATTTCACAAGCTCTTTCCTGTAGGCATTCCGCAGCATTCCATACAGACGCAGCTGTAATTCATTCAGTGCTCTTTGCATCTGAGTTTGAGTTTTATTGGCTGTAATTTCTCACCGGAGAGACCATAAGCAGCTGCTCCTTTTCACTGGTCGAGCCACAATGCCTTTTCATTCTGTGGCCGCGATCTGCTCTCAGGTTTCAGGTGGTTTTCTTGGAGTAACAGCAGAGTAGGAGTGGAATGAAATGCCATGAAGGAGAAAATGAGTGAAGAGGAGTCTGACTGGGTGTGGGCGAGGGAAACGGTAGCCAGAGAAACGGTAGTCAATCCCTCTAGAGATCGATCGCTTCTGCCAGGGCCAAAATAGAAAAAAAGGACACTTAAAGACAATAAGTTTGAGGTGAAGTAAACACACTCAGATTGATGGCTCAATTCGGAGAATAGGAGAGAAAGAATAAACAGAGATTGCTTTCTTTCTTGCTTTCTTGACTAAATCACTTCACACCACTTCTGTAGATTATAGGTTGCAAAAGAATCAATGTCACAAACAGAACGAGTTGACATCTTCTCTGTAAAGTCATCACTTCTTATAATTATTTTGTTCACAAAAATGAAAATGTACTCACCCTCAGACCATGCAAGATGTAGATGAGTTTGGTTCTTCATCAGAACAGATTTGAAAAATGTAGCATTGCATCACTTGCTCAGCAATGGATCCTCTGCAGTGAATGGGTGCCATCAGAATGAGAGTCCAAACAGCTGATAAAAAACATCACAATAATCCATAAGTAATCCACACCACTCCAGTCCATCAGTTAACATATTGTGAAGCCAAAAGCTGTGTGTTTGTAAGAAACAAATCCACCATTAAGATGTCTTTTAGGATATTATGGATAGAGTACTCTATCCATAATAATGTTTTCTCCAGGGAAAAAGTTGGGAAAAAGAAATATGCACAGATCAAGCCAAACGTTTACAAGCCAAAACAGTCCAAAACAAATATGTTAGTGGATTTTGGTGTCAGAGGACAACGGGAGATTAACTTTTTCACTTTATTTCCCGTTATTATGGATTTTGAACTCGTATTTTGGCCAGAAGTGACGGTTTATTTGTTATGTTAATGATGGATTTGTTTCTTACAGACATGCAGCTTTTCACTTCAGAAGACATTAACTGATGGACTGGAGTGGTGTGGATCACCTGTGGATTATTGTGATGTTTTTATCAGCTGTTTGGACTCTCATTCTGAGGGTACCCATTCACTGCAGAGGATTCATTGGTGAGCAAGTGATGGAATGCTACATTTCTCCAAATCTGTTCGGAAGAAGAAACAAACACATCTGCATCTTGAATGGCCATAGGGGAGTAAAATTTTGTGCACATTCACATTTTTGGGTGAACCATTCGTTTAATTATGACCAATAAACCTCAGTCAGGGCAGACACTGAATTTAAAAGAATTAAAACATAGGTGAATGATGAACTCAATGTTCCCTTTCAGTCGCTCCGAGTCACGTCGGTGACAGACGAATTGGGATCTCGCTTAGAGAGACCAATCCACTTCGAGTGTAAACTAAACGAGCCAATGCACATCGGTAGGCCGGGGCTCGCAACAAGAAGGCCAGTCACACTGGGAAAACATACCCGTTCCACTTGGCACAGGAACATTGAGGAAGCCCCATCCTTCCCGAAGGAGGTTTCAGGAGCACTTACACATATGAACAACCGTTTAGGTGCATATGGAAGATTAGAGGTGATTGTAACTCTCTTGGACAATGCAGAAGTCTGCCGGGAAAACACGGGCTCTGAGGCTATACCGTGGACTTTACACATATGGGATCCACTTAGGTCTCTACATATGGAACC
>NW_015548223.1:1806841-1810106 GCF_001515605.1 Sinocyclocheilus anshuiensis | reverse complement strand
CCGGTGCAACGCATACCAGCTTTTCGCTTCGGAGCCGAGCGACAACATTGTTCTGCTCCTACCAAACTGCTTCCTGTGTGACGAGTCTAGCGCGCTCTGGAGCTTTTTGTGTTGGCGTATGGCGCTTCAGCGGTGGTCGTTCCTGTGTCGAGTGGGTTGCGCACTTCAGGCTGCATTACCCCCTGTCATGCTGCAAACGGCCGTTTCCCCTGTGCGTCTCAGCATGTAAAAGAGCATTTCCCTAAAAGAGCCTATTTCTCTAAAAGAGTACAATAAGCGGGTGCGTCTTTGTAAAGACGACGGATCGTCTTTTTAAAGATGCCGTTTCACCCGTGCGTTTCTGGATGCGGTCGATACCTGGCACCGGATGATGGTCACGCGGGAAGATGACCATCTCGGAGCTGCGGGCCAGGCTCCGTTTCCTCCAGGGGGCGGAGCTCCGTTGCCTCTGCCGAGATCTAGTGATCGTCCTGGCGGCAGCCAGGCGTGGACCACTTCGGGCAGCAGCACGGGCGGTCTGAGGATTACAGTGGTGGCAAACCCCTCAGGGAACCAACCCTCGGGGGACCATCGCTCCTCTAGCGCTTCGCAACCAGATGAGCCACCAAAGGAACGCGCTGAACCCTCTTGAAAGAGCGTACCAGTGGTATCCTTCGGTATGCCTCCCGACGACCGGATGTTGATTACTGCATCGGAGGGAGAACTCTCTGGAGAGGAAGATTCGGCTGCGCTGCTGCCCTCCGGGACGGTGGCAAGGCCTGAATCGGATCCAGAGATGTCGGCTATGCTTTCCCGGGCCGCCGAGAGGGTAGGGCTCGAGTGGAAACCTCCACCGTGTCCCGGGCCCTCGAGGTTGGACGATTGGTTTCTCGGGGTGGCTCGCGCTGGTTCTCAGCGCCCCGCCTCTCTTCCTGGAGGGGCATGAGGAGCTCACCAGGTCATGGACGGCACCTTTTACTGGCAGAAACCGACCTGCTGGTTCCTCCTCCCTCACCACCCTCGACAGTGGTGCAGCTTGGGGGTATACAAGGGTCCTCCCAGTGGAGCGGTTGGTTGCGATGCAATTGTTTCCTAATACCGCCTCCACCTGGCAGGGCGAACCGTGCCTCCCCTCCCGAGTCTGTAGGTACTCGTCTGGCCTGTCCAGCGATGCTTATACGGCCTGTGGAGAAGCTGCCTCGGCCTTACACACTATGGCGTTACTGCAGGTTCATCAGGCCAAGGAACTGAGGGACCTGCACGAGGGTGGTCATGATCCGGAAGTTCTGAAAGAGCTCCGAACCGCTACTGACCTTGCGCTCTGAGCGCCAAAGGTCACCGCGAGTTCTCTGGGTCGTGCGATGTCCACACTTGTGGTCAAGGAGCGCCATCTCTGGCTGTGTCTGGTTGATATGAGGGACGCCGACAAAGTTCGGTTCCTTAATGCCCCTGTGTCCCAGACCGGCCTCTTCGGCGACGCGGTCGAGAGCTTGGCCCAGCAGCTCTCATCTGCACAGAAGCAGACTGAGGCGGGTCGTCACACCCACCCCCGGCAGGCAACTGCTGCCTCCACCCATCCGCCGGCCGCAGTGCCCAGCCTGCTCATCGCCAAGGGTGGCCCCCTGCGTCTGCCCCTGCTTCCGCGCCACATCCGCAGCAGCCTCCAGCAAGCGGCGCCGTGGAGCTGGGCGTAGGCAGGCCGCCCCACCCGTCCAGGCCCCCGTCAAACCTGGCGGTGAGCGAAAGAGCCAGAGGCCCCGGGACGGGTGATCCAGAGAGGGAGGAAGCTGCTCTTTGGGGGATGGTGAAGGCACCTCTCCCTCCCCCAGAGGAGGGCCGGGTGGAGAATCTGGAAAATCTTGACGAGAGAGCAGTTTTCTCTGTCTCTGGGTCCCAGGAGGGCATGGAGAGCCGCGGACGGACCAGCACCGGACCTCACTCCTCCATAGCCAGCAGGCAGCAGGCAGCGGTTCGAGAGCGTCAACAAAGGCCCTACTCACGCACCCTCTGCCAAACTGTGGAACCAGGTAAGCATTGCATCGCACACTCAGACCCCTCTTCGGTCCACTCACAAGTCGCCCGAGTTGGGTCCCTGCGTTTCACCTTGCTGCCCCACTGCGGGTACGGCGGTGGTTCCGCTGATCCTGCTTGCACGGTATCTGGGTGCCTGGCTAGCGCTACCCAACCTGTCTCATTGGCTTCTGTGGACCATCAGCCTCGGCTATGCGATTCAGTTCGCCCGGTATCCCCCCAAGTTCAGTGGCATCCGCTTCTCGACAGTTTCGCACCTCAGCCGGTTGGGCCTTCAGGTCAACTGGGAAAAGAGCAAACTCTCCCCGACGCAGAGGATGGTGTTGGATTTGGTCAAACAGACAGCACGCCTCACAGAGGAACGTGCGCGGTCGGTGCTGAACTGCTTGAATTCGTTCAAGGGCAGGACAGCGGTCCCACTGAAACTATTTCAGAGGCTCCTGGGGCATTTGGCAGCTGCAGTGGCAGTTACACCGCTGGGGCTGCTTCATATGATACCGCTCCAGCACTGACTTCATGGCCGAGTTCCGAGGTGGGCGAGGCAGCGCGGCGCTCACCGGGTCCAAGTTACACCAGCCTGTCACCAAACCTTCAAGCCATGGTCAGACCTTGCATTCCTCCAGGCAGGAGTGCCCCTAGAACAGGTCTCCAGGCATGCTGTGGTTTACACAGATGCCTCCACCACCGGCTGGGGGGCCACGTACAATGGGCACGCAGTGTCGGGGGTATGGACGGGCCCCTAACTGCACTGGCATATCAATTGCCTAGAGTTGTTAGCAACGCGCCTTGCCTTGAACCGTCTCAAAGGGTGCTTACGAGGCAAGCACGTGCTGGTCCGAACGACAAAACACCGACCGTTGCGTACATCAACCGACAAGGTGGTCTGCGCTCCCGTCGCATGTCGCAACTCGCCCGCCACCTCCTCCTTTGGAGTCAGAAGGTTCTGAGGTCACTTCGTGCCATTCACATGCCGGGTCTGCTCAACCGTACGGTTGACGAGCTGTCACGAGCTACGCTCCCGGGAGAATGCAGACTCCATCCCCAGACGATCCAGCTGTTTTGGAGACGTTCCGGAGCCGCTCAGGTAGACCTGTTTGCCTCTCCAAAAACCTCTCACTGCCAGTTCTACTCCCTGACCGAGGGAACACTCGGCACGGATGCACTGGCACACAGCTGGCTGCAGGGCCTGCGCAAGTATGGGTTTCCCCCAGTGAGCCTTCTCGCACAGATGCTGTGCAAGGTCAGGGAGGACGAG
>NW_015548223.1:1789073-1806726 GCF_001515605.1 Sinocyclocheilus anshuiensis | reverse complement strand
ATAAACCTCTCACTGCCAGTGGTTCTACTCCCTGACCGAGGGAACACTCGGCACGGACGTGCTGGCACACAGTAAGTATGCTTTTCCCCCAGTGAGCCTTCTCGCACAGACGCTGTGCAAGGTCAGGAGGACGAGGAGCAGGTCCTGCTTGTGGCGACGTATTGGCCCACTCGGACCTGGTTCCCCGAACTAATGCTCCTTGCGACAGCCCCTCCCTGGCAGATTCCTCTGAGGAAGGATCTACTGACTCCGGGACGGGGCACCCTGTGGCACCCGTGTCCAGAACTCTGGACACTTCAGGTCTGGTCCCTGAATGGGACGCGGAGGTTCTTGGTGACCTACCCCAAGAGGTAGCATGTCTGGTCCCTGGATGGGACGCGGAGGTTCTAGGTGACCTACCCCAAGAGGTAGTGACCACCATCACTTCGGCGCAAACACTGTCTACGAGACACGCTTACGCCTTGAAGTGGAACCTGTTTGTCGAGTGGTATTCTTCTCGTCGGGAAGACCCCCGGAGATGCCCGATCGGGTTCGTGCTTTCCTTTTTGCAGCAAGGGTTGGAGCGAAGGCTGTCTCCCTCCACCCTTAAAGTCTATGTCGCTGCGATTGCTGCTAACCATGACCCCGTGGAAGGGAAGTCGGTAGGGAAGCATGATCTGGTCATCAGGTTCCTTAGGGGGGCGAGAAGGTTAAATTCTCCCTGGCCCTCCTCTATACCCTCTTGGGACATGTCTCTAGTGCTCAAAGCACTACAGCAGGGCCCATGATGTTTGTAGAGCTGCGAGCTGGGCGACCCCCAACACGTTTGCTAGATTCTATAACCTTCGTGTGGAGCTGGTATCCTCCTGTGTTCTCACCTCAAACGGGTAGAGGCGCTGAGAGACCCCGGTTTAGTGTCGGCTTGCTAAAACTGCTCCAGAGTGTCTGTACTGTAGGCCCTGTCGAGCTCCTCCATGCCCTCGGCAGCCAGACGTGGCGGAACGTCTGGCGCCAGGCCCTAACTCGCTGAATCCGTGAGAACCGGTAGAGGGCTGGGTTCCATATGTCCTGAAGGAGGGAACGGAGATGTCACATCCCGTCGCCACGGCTGCTGTACCACCGCTGAGCGGCCGGGTCACCGGCTCGGCTCCTCAGTGAAAACCTGGTATGCGTTGCACCGGCTGCCTTTTTATGCTCATGATGTGATCAGCGGCATCTGGATGCAGTCATCGCATGCCATTGTGCATTGGCTCGTTTAGTTTACACTCGAAATGGATTGGTCTCTCTAAGCGAGATCCCAATTCGTCAGTCACTGACGTGACGTCTCCATTCCCTTCTTCAGGGAACGAAGGTTACATACGTAACCGAGACGGTATATCAAACAGGCTGTATTTCTGTCCCTCACTCTTTGTTTTCAATTTGCGTCAAATTTAATATGCATTTCCCCTAACTAGGGTCCATACCAATTAGCCTCTACCATGATTCTTTAATTGACACGTCCCCAACTGAGCTAATAGAAAATCCCAGTGGCAATTATGACATTCTGTCATGTGAATTCATCTCGTAAATACAATCATTCTGACCCAAAGACAGCATTTGAATTACAGGGCAGGGTTTGTGATATTTAAATTTCAGCTTTCTTATGTGTTATAAAATATCCATTCAGTGAATAGTGGATTCGCCCTGGATTGTGATGGCAGGAGAACTGAGGCTATAAATAGTGAGTCTGTCACCTCACTGCTCTCTTGTGCTTCCGCTCCGCTGTTGTTTTTGTTCGGTCACTAGACAGACAGCTTCAATTACTATGAAATGCTTATGGTACCACAGTTTGATTGTTTATCTAAAATAAATCAGAACTTGGAGATCTCGGCCTGGGAAAGGTCTAATATCGAAAGTATTAATTTTTAGCATTCCTTTCACACTTGGTTCGATTGCTGCATAGACTGAACATGAGTTTCTTTTACACCCCACTCCTCCTGCCCGGCAGGTCTTTTTTCACTTTTATATTTTAGTTCCAATCTGTAAATTAGAAATATGGGTTTTATTGACAATACAATAGTATATAGATAATAATTCATGAGGAGAACATCACTTTTTATTCATGTTTTTGTACTTTTGCTTTTAATACCAAAACCTAAAGCTGTCTTCTATAATAATCAGACTTTTGTTGCAATTTGAGAAGCAGAGTGGTTCCGCCCACACTGAAATCTCATTGGTCTAAAATTCTGTTCTTCATACTGGACACAGTGTGTGCTGCAGTGATGATGTATTTTTGTGGGCCAACCTGGACGTTCTCATCATCCTGGTTTCCTCGACAAATTTTTCCATTGATTTTTGGATTGTTGCAAAAACTAACCTCAGTGACCAACAAAAGTTTTGATTCTTACGTATTTTGTTCATCAAGATGGTCTGCACAAATGAACACAACCTTTATGAATTTTGAAGCATAAATACAATTGCTTGATGTAAAAAGTTATAAACTTAATATAAATGTAATAAATTTAAAAACAACAAAAATTAATAAAAATGACAATAACACACAACAAAATTAAAGTTTTTAGTTTAGTTAGGTTTTTTTTTTAATAAAAAAAAATTAACATGAAAGCAAAAAAATATTAAAAATAAAATCTAATTCAAAATATATAATATAGCAAAGGCCATAGATGTAACACTCTACACTGGGTGGAAAAATCAAGTTAATTTAAAAATTTGTATTAATTGTTGTGTTACTGTTATATTAGTTTTTGTTGTTTTTAAATGTCTCTATTTGTATTAATTGTATTAATTTTTATTTCAGTTTTAGTTTTAGTTATTTTAGTGAAGAAATTAAGCTAAATGAAAATGAGAAACGTTGCTTTAATCAGTAGCTGAAATAAAATAAGTTTAGATTTTAAAATGTAAACTGAAAAAAAAAAGTTTACATTATTTAAAGTAATGAAAATGTCTTTTTACAGATTTAGTTTTAGTTAACTATAATAACACTCTTTCGCTTGCTGTACTTTTTAAAGCCATCTGATATTTACCCTGGTGTTTCTTTTTCTTTACAGCATTTGCTGTTGTTCATACTTACTGGTCAATTATCAATAATCAGCATACAAATGGCTTATCATTGTCGCACTTCACTGGGACAGTAGAACGTTTTTTAACTTTTGAAAAACCTACACATATCACCTCAAGTTTTTATCGCCTCTGCTCCAATTTTGCTTTGTTTTTGTGTTTCAGAATTTACTTAATCATCGATAAGGACAGTTTGTTCTCTGCAGGTTAGCCACAGTTCATCCGAAGGCAGATTCATAATGATGGTAAACACTCTGGGGGCTTCGACATGTTATTGTTCATTTTAAATGATTACCTTTGGCTGAGCAGAGTGGGGATTTTTGTCCGAGTGATTGAAGTCGAAAGCCTAGCACGTTTCCCAGTGTGTTTCACCTTAGAGAAGAAAAGATGCAGAAACTGTCACTCGCACACAATGCTGTCAAGCCGATATTTTTCAAAGTGTTTCCTTGAAGAAAAGATGCCGAATTCCTAACTGTGACCTTTGGCTCTGTGTTGCATAAAAGAGCTGAATTATTATTCCAGGTGTGAGCATTACCTTCGGATGAGTCTCCCTTTCAAGCTTCCCTGCATCATTAACTCGTTCCGAATTTGACGCCCTCATTCGATCATGCGTTGCAGCTAATGTGACATCATTATTTCTATATGAAATGATACCATCCTCATCCAAAACAGATTTAATCAGCATCCAACACCCATCTGGTGCTGATGGCGGTGATATCGAAATATGATTGGAAGAGATAATAGGTGTGTAGGTGTGCAGCTATTCGGGTCTAATGAGATGTTTGTGTGTGTATGTGTGCGTGAAGGTGAAGGCCAGCCAGGCTTAAATTCAGTGAACTGATGTTGCTTCTGTGTGTGTTTCCACCTCACAGCTTAAGGTGACGACTAATACACAGGTGGCATATTAAAGAGCTTTGCTGAGCAGGACAGATGCACGAGCGAAATCTGCTCTTGCGTTGCTTTATTCCCCGGTTGCTCCGACCCTGGTGCACAAGGACAAACACACAGGGAAAGATAAAGAGAGAAAACACAGTCCTGTAAAACAATTTCAGATTTGAGATTTTGAGAGCTGCTGGTAAGACCGTAACTGTTACGGTTTCTAACTGTTGTTGTTTTCTACATTTTTTATGCATTTGTCAGATGAAAGCTTTTAATGTGATTTTAAGTTTTATCCATTTCTGTGTTCTCTGGTAATTAAACTCATGACCTTGGCATTGCTAACATGCTCTTCTATCAGTCTTGTAGCTCAAACAGTGCTAGAAACAGCGAGGTCATGGGTTTGATTCTCAGGGAATGCAGCTGATCAAATGTACACTATCAGTCAAAAGTTTGGAATAATTAAGATTTTATAATGTTTTCAAAAGAAGTCTCTTCTTCTCACCAAAGCTGCATTTATTCAAAAGTGCAGTAGAAATGGTACACTCTAAAACAGGGCTGTCCAAACTTGGTCCTGGAGGGCCGGTGTCCTGCAGAACACCGGCCCTCCAGGACCGAGTTTGGACAGCCCTGCTCTAAAACATGCTGGGTTGTTTCAACCCAACTTTGGGTCAAATATGGACTAACCCAACTTTTGGGTTAAACATTTTATTTAAAAATTGGCCCAAAGTTGGGTTGAAACAACCCAGCATATTTTAGTGTGTAAAATTGTGAAATATTATTACAATTTAAAATAACTGTTTTCTATTGTAATATCATTAAAATATAATTAATTCCTGTGAGGCAAAGCACAATTTACAGCAAATTTCTGTGTCACATAATTCTTTAGAAATCATTCTAATATGCTAATTTGATGCTCAATAAATATTATTATAATGAATGTTGGAAAAAACAAAACAAACTTAATTCAGCAAGCCTGCATTAAACTGATCAAAAGTGACATTTAAGACATTTATAATGTTTCAAAAGATTCTAATGCAAATAAATGCTGTTCTTTTAAACCTTGTATTCAGTAAAGATTCCTGAAAACATCACAGTTTCCACAAAAATATGAAGCAGCACACAACTTTTTTCAACACTGATAAAAATAAGAACCATTGCTGATATTTAAGCAGCAAATCAGCATATTAGGATGCATATTAAGTATGTGACACTGAAATTTGCTGAAAGTTTAGCTTTGCATCACAGGAATAATTTGCATTAAATATATTAAAATAGAAAACAATTATTTTAAATTATAATAATATTTCACAATATTACTATTTTGTACAGTATTTTTGATCAAGTAAGTTCAGCAGAGGAGAGTTTATTTCTAAAACATTATTATTATTTATTTTTATTTTTTAAGTATTCCAAAATTTTGACTGGTAGTGTATGTCTTTAATGCTTTAAAACAATATTTTAAGTCAGCGTTAAAATAGTCTCTCAACCCATTTTACTTTAATAATGTCACCAGGATATTCAGTGAACAGGATATTTAGTGCACCTATGAATGCAACAAAGCTAAATCTCTCCCTTTACAAACAAAATTGTGACATTGCATTTTTGCAGTGTAGACAACTTTATTGACTGTAATGGGAGCAATCTGATCCAGCTTTATCTCAGCACACACTTGTGTTTGTAATTCAGGTCATCCTAGCTATAACACCCAAAAATAAAAAGATAAGGATAGTTACATCAGTGTGACTTTTAAAACAATGGACTAGATTTAGTGTTTATATTAGCAATGGTACATGGGAGATATTGTGTCTATAAATGTGCCTTTCTTTTCAGGTCCATTGCACTCTGTGTAGCGGTTTTAAAGCAAGAACATAAGTTTGTTTTCTTAAATATTTTTAATGAAGTATTGTGATGACAATGAGTAATGTGCACAGATGAATTGCTCACAATAAGACAAAGAAGGTGCTATTGAGAAAGTAAATACAGTCAATGTTGATTTCATGTTGACTTTCAAATAGAAATGTGACTTCCTGAAAATTATACAACACTTAAACGTAAAGATAGATTAAGATATAGATTAGATTTTGTGTTATTTGCATTATATGCCATATATGCAATGCATTACCACATTTCCACCTCCTTCTCTCTCTTTCTCTTCCCTCTTTCAAGTAGGGTAACGACAGATAGACAGCCTACAGATTGCTGAATGTGTAAAGTAGCCAAGCAATCTGAGCGTTCCAAATTAGCTGAGGTATAAAGCACCGTCATAAAACCATGACCGCTCTTCCTCACCGCTCAATTTAGCAGCATACTCCGTTTTTATTGGAGGGCATTGTCAGGCCAGTGAGAACCTGTGTTTCACTTCTCCTCATCTCCGTCTGTCAGTCTCTTGACTTCCTCTGCATCCGCCGTGGCTAATCACTAAACGTAAAGTTATGCTTGCATCTAAAAATAATTTGCATAATTCGTCTGATTGGATGATGCAATCAAACACATGCGTCTGAAATCTGCTGGTTCATGTTTGTTGAATACGGGTAGAGAAAGCATGCTTGTTTGATGCGGCTCTATTTTCATACACAGTATTTTTTATCTTGTTTTCAAATATAAATATCTAAACAGTTTAAAACAAGATGCATTTATTTGTCATTACACGTTTGCATGTGCACAATGCAGCTGGCAAAATGTATAGGTTTCTCCCTTTATTTAAAGTTGTAATGCTGCACACTTGCAGTGCTTTGTTGATTATGATGGTTGCAATCTAGTTTTGACATGACAAATTCAGGACATGTACTTTACTAAAATAGAGCCTTCCCACAATAAACAATAAAGTCTCACTTTGTGACTATAAAGGGAGCAAATTAGTTTTGTTGCATGCTCTAATTTAAACCCAAACAACGCAAAGCAACAAAGCTAAACCATTCTCAGTGTAACAAACAATGTTGGTTGCATGCTTGTATTGTAGACAGCTAATGGGATTTAAATATTGTTTTGTTGCTATGCACGGTTACCTGTGCATATATAGCTTGCTGAATCGAGATTTCTCCCATTATATATAAGTTATGATGGTGCATGCATGCAATGTAGCAGTCTAGTTTTGCAGCAGGGCCTACTGGGCGTGTGTGTGTGTGTGTGTTTTGCTGCTGATATAGCGTATACTGATGTATTTTTAAATTGATGTTTGCTGTGTTGTGTGTGTGTGTGTTTAGTTATGGGGTCTTTTAAGGTGTGTGAGTGTATGTCTCTATGAGGGGATTATGGGCATATCACACTTTGATCCTGATTACACTGACTGATCAATACAGGTGTCAGCAGTACCAAATCCCAACCACCCTGATAGAGTCTCACACACACATGCGCTGCAGCAAAGCTTCAATTAATCCCTCTACAGCAACCGACTAACACCGAGCCTGAGGCCATAAAACCATCTTTTGTGCATGTGTGTGTGTGTGTGTGTGTGTGTGTGTGTGTGTGTGTGCATATGATAGAGAGAGAGAGAGAGTGAGATAGAGAAAGAGAGAAAGACCTGAAGACAGCATGAGTCATTTTGTGAGTCATTATAACCTCAGGACACTACTTTTGTGCAGCCTTACGTTCAGAAATATAATCTCTCAATAATAATCAAGCCTGTCGTTATACTGAAGTAATCTTGCTCTTTTTGCCATATCGTTATTATCTGTGAGGTGTTTTCTCAGCTCTTGAGGGCTTAACCTCAGCTTAACTTGAGTTCTACTCTCAGCTACCTATCCTGGTAATTGCCACTTACATAATACGCACACTTTCTTGCTAGTTGCTTCGGGTAGAAAGCATCTGCTCGAAGCATAAATGTGAAATAAATCTTAAAAATATGATCCTGAGCTGAACAGGAAGCCATATTTATAAAGAACAGGAACATTTGCACAATACATCTCCCCGCACATTTTTCTCAATGCTGCAATTAAATGGCCTTCAGTGGAGAAACATGCGTTTTTCCAGAATGTGTAGTTACAGCATCTGTCAGTTTGTCTGTCTGTCTGTATGTCTACTAAATTATTTTAGTAATATTTATTCTATTATAGCATTTATTAATATTTTAAATTAATGTTTATTTTTATATTTTCAATTTTCATAATTAATTTTACCTTAGTTTAAAATAAACATACTAAAATGTATTTGAAATACATTTATTTCAGGCTAAGTATACTACAAATACCTTTACATATTATGTACTTAACAAAAATACTCTGCAATTGTACTTTTAGTATACTAAACTGGTATACTTATAGTCTGCTAAATTGGAACTAATTTAGTCATTAATGCACTTTAATTGTGAAGAAGTAGTGCTGAAGTCCAGCTACAGATATACTAAAGCATACTTGAATGTACTAAAAGAGAACTATTGCAAGTATGCTTTAGGTACAGTACACTTTAAATATATTGCATTTAAAGACCAATATTATTCTAAGTTCATACAATCCTCATCAATAGTGACACTAAACACATTTTAGGCTTAATGTTTAGAAATGTGTAGCACTCCAAATAAAGTTTAATTATAATTTTTATATATGATATGTCAGTAAATGTTATGTCAGTATCGTTAACAGATTTGAACTATACTTAGTATGAAATAAATGTATTTTAAATATATTACGTTTTTACTAGGGTAGTTTAAGTATTTATTTATTTTTCAATTTTACTTTTTCTTTTTTTTATATATATTTATATTTATTTTTTTAAATATTTATATTTAGCTTGTGTGTGTGTGTGTGTGTGTGTGTGTGTGTGTGTGTGCATATGATAGAGAGAGAGAGAGAGTGAGATAGAGAAAGAGAGAAAGACCTGAAGACAGCATGAGTCATTTTGTGAGTCATTATAACCTCAGGACACTACTTTTGTGCAGCCTTACGTTCAGAAATATAATCTCTCAATAATAATCAAGCCTGTCGTTATACTGAAGTAATCTTGCTCTTTTTGCCATATCGTTATTATCTGTGAGGTGTTTTCTCAGCTCTTGAGGGCTTAACCTCAGCTTAACTTGAGTTCTACTCTCAGCTACCTATCCTGGTAATTGCCACTTACATAATACGCACACTTTCTTGCTAGTCGCTTCGGGTAGAAAGCGTCTGCTAGAAGCATGAATGTGAAATAAATCTTAAAAATATGATCCTGAGCTGAACAGGAAGCCATTTTATAAAGAACAGGAACATCTGCAATATATCTCTCGGCACATTTTTCTCAATACTGCAATTAAATGGCTGTTCGTGGAGAAACATGCTTTTTGGGTGCAGACTGTGTTGTTACGGCATCTGTCAGCAGGGGTTAAACGTCATACTAACTAGACAAACTGTGGTCCTTTGGCTAGTTTGTGTTTGTTGAATTAGTATAGAGAAAATATTTTCAGTCTGAATCTATCTATCTATCTATCATCTATCTCTATCTATCTATCTATCTATCTATCTATCTATCTATCTATCTATCTATCGTTTTGTCTGTCTGTCTGTCTATGCATTCATCCATCCATCCATCCATTGTTATTTTTGCATTATTTATCTTCTATTATAGTATTTATTAATATTTTGAATTAGCTTTTATTTTAGTATTTTCAATTTTTTATTTGAATTTTACCTTAGATTTTAGTAATAGTATTTTTTCTATGTGCTTTGGTAATTTTTCTTTTTTTTCTTTTCCTTTCTTATCTATATAACTATTATTTTAATGTTATTTATACTATTATAGTATTTATTCATATTTTGAATTAAATTCAAAAAATTAACTTATATTTTCAGCTTACATTTTAGTTTAATTATTTATTCAATTTATTAATTTGTTTTATTTATATTTAGCTTTATTTTTTACATTTTGTAATTTATTTTATTTTCTGGTATGCATACATCCATCTGTCCATCTGTCCGTCTGTCTATATACAGTATTTATTAATATTTTGAATTAGCTAGCTATCAACCTATAAATATTCAAACTTCAAGACTTTTCAAAACTTTCAGCAGTTCAAAGTTTGTGTTAAGTTTCTCTTTTCTAGTTAAAAATTACATTTATATGAATATTATATATTCTTTGAATTTAAAGGAGTCATATGATGCTGCTAAAAATAACATTATTTTGCAACTTTACAGATCTTCTTTATGCACCAAGAGCTTGTAACACTCCAAAGAGAAAGAAAAAATTTAAATCGCATCATATGACCACTTTAAACATTTTATTTCAACATTGCAGTTCTATATCCTGTTTGCTACTGTACCTAAAATCAAATTCAATAGTTTAATTAGAATTCAAAATACATTCTCAGTTCATTTCTGAATGGCTCACGACCCTGCAATGTGTGTTTGTGTTTTGCGGCAGTCTCTGTATGAGCACGCAGGCCACCGACCAGCTCTTTCTGGAAGTTTCTTTTAGAAGAAATCCATCAACTTGCCTCTTCTGCTCCAGCAGCCATCACTCAATAACTCCCCAACGTCCGCTGGCGTGACACACACACGCTTTGCATGTGTTTTATCAACATGCAAAAGCTAAGCTGTCAGAATGCACAACCTGACACAAATCCAAACAAATAAACGAACAGCAGCACATGCACACCATACAAAGAAAGGCATGGCAATTAATGTAAAGGCTGTTGTTGGAGCGTAATTCTCTTTCCTCTTATCTTTCACACGGCTGCCCTGCTCTTCCACTTCACCAGATACATCCTCTGTCTCGGCCTTCCACACCTGCTGCGTGTGTGTGTGTGTGCGTGCGTGTGAAAACATTGCAATGTAAGAAATGGAGAACGCCCAGATATGCGGCTGATTCTCCATGGCTTCCCATGAACACATGGTGGTCCCACTGTTCCTCACGCTTGAGGGCGGATCGTTCGTCTGAGGAGAGAGATGTTTTGGACCATAAAGTACACAGAGCAGGGCAGGACAAATGTGTGTGTGAGTGTGTGTGTGAGAGTATATAAGCTTCTCTCTGATGTTACAGATGGGCTTCATTTAGCCTGAGGTCAAAGTCGTCAGCACAACGCGGTCATCTTATCACGACGCAAACAAATGCTGAATTCATCGTACTGTAGCTGTGATGCAGAAGGTTAGTGCATGTGCTCACGCAGTGTGTTATTGCTAACTAAAATTCAAAATAAAACTAAAATAGTTTTTTGGTTAAATTAAATAAAACTGAAATAAAATACAGTGCAAGTATTAGATGAAAACTAGATGGAAAAAAATGGAAAAAAATGAAATTGCCTTGACTAACAAACTGAAATGCAATAAGTTTAAGTTTAAAATGACCAAAACATAAACTAAAATAAAAAAAATAAATGACAGGTAAATAGAAATATTAAAAAAGAAAAGAAAAAGAAAGAAAGAAATAACAAAATTCCTTTTTGGAACTCATTCTGGCTGAAATAAAATATAAAGAATAGATGAAAAATGTGAATGAAAATGAGCAAATTTGCTGAAATAAAATATGTTTTGTTGAAGTTGAAGTAATAAAAATACCAAAACTTAAAAGCTGAAATAAAAAAAAAAATAATGGAAGCTAAATAGAAATATAAAAAACTGAAAAAAACAAAAACAAACTAAAATTAAAATGAAGACTGAAAATAAAAAAATTATGCTAATTCAAAATAATAATAAGCAAAAATAAAAATAAGTTATAAAAATAATTTAAATAAGTTTATAGATGGGTTTAAGTATATAAATAATATTAAAGTAACACTTTGCACAGGGTCACATATCTACTGCATTTTTACACTGCATCAAATTAATACTACTAAAAACATTTTCGTTAATTAAAAGAAAGTTGAAATAAAATATAAATATTAGATGAAAGCTCAAACAACTTTAACAAAATTGAGAAATGTTGCTAAAATAAAATCATAAATAAGAAGTTTAAGTTGACTAAAATTGCCAAAACTAAAAATGACAATAAAACAAATTAAAGAAACTAAACTAAAAAAAAAAACTAATAGAAATAATAAAAGCACATAACAAAATGACTAAAATGTAAACTAAAATGAAAATGAAAACTGAAAATATACAAATAAAAGCTTATGCAAAATATGAATAAATACTATAATATGTACTGTATATAAATAAGTATGTGAATAATGCTGAAATATCACTGCGCTCAGGCTCACGTATATCCACACTTCTAAAATCCCTTTTTTTCCACACTTTCATATATGGAGTAGAGGGCTGCACTGGGATTGGGATCCCGTGGGTCATTTTGTGACCTATTGTAGGAAAATGAGAATGAAGGATTTGACCCAGGGGATTTATTTCTTGTGCGTTTATTGGCTAATAGGACAGTGGATGCTGAGAGACCTCCTCATAAAACACAACCTCAATCCTTTACAGTATAACCAATGAAATCTCTCTCTCATTCTGTCTTTGCCTTCCTCCAGTTTTATCAGTTCAGTTTTTGATCACTAAAATAGATTTATTGACATTTCTAAAATATATCTGCTAAATGATGTAAGCCAACATTTTTGTTATATATGTCTCATTTTGTATGTTATTGCAATTCTGATTAGGTTGTAGTTGCCATTTGATATCCAATATGAAACGTGTTCCCTCAAGCAAAATTAGTTGTGAATCAAATATCAAGTGGAATATGAAGTCAAGTGAAAGTTAAATTACACTACATTATGATGGTTTGTGGCAACCAAACGTTCAAGCTAACCAAGCACTGAATATTTTCCTCAGGCTGATGAATCGTGAGCACACATAAAAAATTATCACTACTCAGTTACAAATTTTTAAAAATCCAACAGAACAAGCAAGATGTTGGGCTGTGATAGACAAACATCTGCTCGCACAGATGCTCCTGTGTGCACGTCCTGTTTGTGATCACTGAAGAAACATTATTATGAAGAATAACTCATTTGAAGTAGTACCTTCAAGTGTGTGTGGCGAGTTTAAAAGTGCTGCTAACAGATGTATATATATTTAGTCTTGATGATGTTCAAAAAACAATATCCACAGTGTTTGCTTTCTTTAATGAGCTGGTTTGAGAAGAGAGAATATCAATTCATTATGTCACGATGCATCTCATGAAGAAATGTTGTGTCACATTTCACTCCAAAATATATTATTAAATATTATATAACATTTAAATTATATAAATTCACCCCGATTTTGTTGTATATCTACTCACCCTCAGGCTATCCAAGATATAGATGAGTTTGTTTCTTCATCAGAACAGATTTGGAGAAATGTAGCATTCCATCACTTGCTCAGCAATGGATCCTCTGCAGTGAATGGGTGCTGTCAGAATGAGAGTCCAAACAGCTGATAAAAACATCACAATAATCCACAAGTTATCCACACCACTCCAGTCCAGCAATTAACATCTTCTGAAGTGAAAAGCTGTGTGTTTGTAAGAAACAAATTAATAAGGCATTTTAACTTCAATCCATTGCTTCCAACTAAAATATGAGTCCTCTATCCATAATTTAGATTTCTCCCATGAAAAAGTCATCTCATCTGAATCACGAGAGAAATATGCACAGATCAAGCAACGTTTACAAGCTGAAACAGAACTAACAAGTTCTAAACAAATATGTGGGTGGATTTTAATGTGAGAGGACAACAGGAGATGGACTTTTCAGTGGAGGAAGTGTATTTATGGACTCATATTTTGTCCAGAAACAACAGTTTAAATTTAAAATGTCTTAATAATTGATTTGTTTTTAAACATGCAGCTTTTCACTTCACTTCGTTTTTATCAGCTGTTTGGACTCTCATTCTGACGGCACCCATTCACCGCAGAGGATCCATTGGTGAGCAAGTGATGGAATGCTAAACTTTTCCAAATTTGTTCTGATGAAGAAACAAACTCATCTATATCTTGGATGACCTGAGAGTAGATACATTTTGGGTGAACTATTCCTTTAAGATATTTTTGCATGACATATAAGCATATTTTCACACTAATTCTCATTATTGTAATGTGGGGGGGGGGATCTACTTTTGCATTGCAGCAATGAGAATGAGGTTTATTTTTCCCAATAGTATATAGTTTTCTACTAAGAATTGAAATATGAAAAATTATCATGAATATAATCTCATAATGCATATGTATTAAAATTGTTTATTTTCTTTTACAAAATATAATTGTATTTTGGGATGATAGATGATTCATATGTTTGGAAATTCACCATTATGAGATGATTTCTTTGCTTTAAAAAGCAATCTCATAGCCTTTAGGGTGAGAATTTTATTATTCACAATTTTACTCATTTGTGCAAAAAAGAGACCTTCAGTGTTGTTTTGCTTCTTCTCCATCATACGCACCCCCAGTCTGACCCTTTTAGCTTCTTGTTCAACCAATTTAGATTTATTTCAGAGTGCTTAAAAATGCATAAACGTGCACTGACAGTAAAACACTGTGGTTGCTTTTAGCCGAGTACCTCCACAATTCAATCAGCTCCTAGTAACAAGATGACCAGTATAAACACAAGTGCTGAGACTTCATTACTTTCAGCCCGGGGAAAATCCTGTGTGATTTTATTGGAAAAGCCATATTTACATAAACGTGTGTGGAGGTCTATCAAGCCAGAACATGAGAGGCTCAGTTTTACTGCAGTGTCTGTAGAGCAAGTGTCTCATTTCCTGACTCAATCTGCTAGGATAGAAAAGCACAGTGGCGTGGCGTAATATTTAGGTAGTGTGCGTGAAATTGACATGGGTGCCATGGCGAGTACTGAGATGTTGCCTATCCTGCAGTCATGCTTGGTCTCTGTATGAATCACAAGCGTTGTGCAGGAGAGTGTTAAATCAGTGTGTGGTTAGTTTGATCAGGGAAAGTGTACTGTAGACATGCTTTTCATTGCATGTGAATATGACTCCACAGGTGAAACAGTGCTGATGGAGGGATCATTTCATGTAAGAAGAAGCTTCCAGATCCACAATCAATGCATAGTGATGGACTGAGATTGTGCCATACTGGCATGGACTGCCACTGATTTCCTGATGCATTTTGCAAACAAAACTGGAATGCACTTGTAAAATGTACAAAATGAGTTATGTTTAAGATGTTTAAGTCATGTTTAAAAGCAGGGTTAGTACAGTTAAATAAAACTAAATGCAAAAAAAAGTTTTTTTAATTTTATACATTTGTATTTTATTTTACATTTGTAAATTGTATTTTATAATTTTATATATATTTTTTATTATATATATTTATAAGCAAATAGAAAGGATGGACAAAAACACAACAAAAGTAAATAACTTTATTACTTTTATTAAAATGGATAAACGGAAAACATATACTTAAAAACTAATTCAAAATATTAATAAAAAGTATCTTAATGACACTAAAATAAAACTGTTTAAAAGCCACAGAGTTGTTATTTTAAATGTGCTTTTGAGGAAAAACTAATAGCTGGGCTTGTCAAAGTTGACAAGCTAGTAAACTAGACATTTTTGAGCAAAACTGCCGTTTTATATCAGTGAAATAATCGGGACTTATTCACCTTTGACAGAAACTGTTGTCTTACTTTTAATCAGATTTATTTCTGAGTATTATTGTGTTTATCTGGTTCAAATAAATCCACTGCTAATTGCCACATGAAACAGCAGGGATGTCGACTACAGCCCTGATCTCGCCTTCGTACACTATGTAAACTCTTGAATGCTGACATTTCAAATGGAACGTCTGATGTTTTGCTTACGCCACAGCAAACCTCAGATTGCACACACTGGTAAATATAATTGTAAAGAGAGTTTGTGCTCAGCAGTGACGTGCAGAAATCTTTCAGTGTGCTGTGGCCTAAAGAGGGAAAGAGACTCCTTTTGAGATCAGATTTTTGCATTGCTAGAGAATCCTGGAGAGGTAAAATATTTACAATACAAAATGTTAATTTTTTTAATAAAAAATGTATTTGATAAAAAATACAGTAAAACTGTAATACTGTGAAATAATATTACAATTTAAAATAACAGATTTCTGTTTTAATATTCTTTAGAATTAAATGTATTGCTGTGATCAAAGCTGAATTTTCTGCATCATTACTCCAGTCGTCAGTGTCACATGATCCTTCAGAAATCATTCTAATATGCTGATTTATTATCAATTTTGTAAACAGTTGCTGAATAATATTTTTTTGGAACCTGCAACATTTTTTTTTCAGGATTCTCGGATGAATAAAAAGTTAAAAAGAAAAGCATTTGTTAAAAATAGGAATCTTTTGTAACAATGCAATTCTTTACCATCACTTTACTATCCTCTCAGTCAGTCTTCAGCAGGAGCTAATGTGGCTCAGAGGAACATTTCTAGTGCAAGAGGTTAAATTCTTGCTCAACTGACAACTAAACAGCATCTGTTTGTCAGTAACTGGTGTTTTCGGTTGCTTTATTCTGAGAGCGTTTGGATGAGAGAGAAATTAAGTGCAGGTCTGTGACAGCTGTGTGCAGAGCAGCACTCCATGCCCAACATTTGCTTTATGTTGCCCATGAGCCCGTCTGTCACTGACTGCAGAGAAGAATATTTAAAGTAAAGATTTTTATCACTGTAAGAGAAAGATTCAGAATGAAATAACCTCTGATAGCTGTACAGTCACAAACGTGAACACAGAATCACTGAAGAGACATATTTGTAAGTTTATATGCTTGTTTTAGACTTTATCCCATCTGCACTCAGACAGACTCTTTGTTTCCTTTCCACACACAGGATTTTCCTTCCCAAATATTCTCTAGGGCTCACAGTCTCAGAGCGCTTAGAGCCTCAGTCATTATAAAAACCTGAAGATGAGCAATAACACTATACGCCAGTGGTTCTCACCCTTTTTTGGGCCAGCGCCCACTTACCCATTATCCAGGACCCTGACCGCCCCCCATCAAATAAAATGTAGTCTAATCGTCTTCACTGAATATTAAAGTTGATAATTATTTTGTGTCTATAATGAAGACTATTATTATATTTACAGTACCATTCAAATGTTTGGGGTCATTACGAATTTAAGAAATTGATACTTTAATTCAAGGATCCATTACACTGATCCAAAAAAAAAAAGTAATACAAGTGTCATAACATTAATTTAGCTTTCAGTGGAAAATAATAATATTTATCCCTTAGTTTTAGAAAAGACCCTGTTTTTTGAAACCCTGAGTTTTGAAACTTGCAGTATGTTTTATTGTAAGGCAATGCAAGGCAAGGCAAGTTTATGTATATAGCTTTATTTATATAGCACATTTCATACACAATGGTCATTCAAAGTGTTTTACATAAAAGTAAAATAATCATAAAAAATAATCACAACAATAAAACAAGGAATTTATACTTTGAAAATGATTTAAAAATTGATTTAAAATTAATTTAAAACAGGCAAAAATAGAAAATGATTATACATAAAATACAATGCAATCAGTTCGGATTGCATAAAATACAGTGCAATACATAAAATACAGTGCAATCAGTTCGGACATCGCAGAGTGCTCATTCAATAAATGCACAGCTAAACAGATGAGTTTTGAGTCTAGATTTAAATGTGACTAATGTTTTAGCACATCTGATCTCTTCTGGAAGCTGGTTCCAATTGCGGGCAGCACAATTGCTAAAAGCGGACTCCCCTTGTTTTTTGTGAACCCTTGGTATTTATAACTGACTTGATCCTAATGATTTGAGTGGTCTGTTTATATTCAGTGAGCATATCTGCAGTGTATTTAGGTCCTAGGCCATTGAGTGATTTATAAACGTAAAAAAGTAAAAGTACTTTAAAATCAATCCTAAATGTAACTGGAAGCCAGTGTAAGGACCTGAGGACTGGTGT
>NW_015548223.1:1770982-1788881 GCF_001515605.1 Sinocyclocheilus anshuiensis | reverse complement strand
TTCAGCTGATTAAAAACTACCTTTTCAATAATCTTGCCTATAAAAGGAAGATTTGATATTGGTCTATAATTGCTCAGTATATTGTAGAGTAACTTATTATATGTGTAAATATCAATAACCCCTTTTCATGACCCATTTAAGGAAGGATAATTAGGGCCAGATTTAAAATAAAATAACACAGCCAACTCATTTAGCAACTATCGCAGCCATGTCAACTGCAAAATGGGTTAAAAAATGCTTTTGGTTGTTAAATAATGACAAAAGAGGGTTTGTGCTGGTAGTAAATCTGCTAGTTCTGCACTGTACTGTAAGTTGCAGAAAGGAATAAATAAAGATGCATCTGAAAGAAAGGTTGCTCCTCTAAGGGCTTGTATTTAGTGTGGGCAGGGGCGTCCCCATGGGTGCACTTGGCATTTTCATGCTCTACGGCTTTGCCTTTACTCAGCCGGGAGACAAACACCTCTGTCCTCACATACACACATACTCACACACACACTGTTTGCAACCTTGAAATCAAAAAGCCCTTTCAAGTGCAAAAGAATGCTCCTTTCCATCAGATAAGAGTGACATGAACAGATTTGCAGATTTCCATTTCAAAGCGGCAAAGTTTGTCCCGATAACCAGCTCTCCGGCGTGATCGCAGAGTTTACAAATCAGCTCCGAAGGCCAGATAACCAGCCACCGATGCAAAACAGACATGACTCCAGCAAAAGCCTCTGAGGGTTGAGGGGTTAAACAGGAGGCGTTGCTTGCATTGCTTTAGCCTCATTGGAATCGGTCGAGTTGCACAGGCTGATCAAACAGGGCCGAGCGAGTCGCGGTATCAGCAGAAAACACTGTACATCTTGTCCGACAGGCACTTGTCCTCAGATTTAGGCTGTGTTGTAAATACAATCGTAAATCTATAGATAAATGTGAGCGTTCGCTTACACAGTTTACAGATTTGCATGAGAGATTAGCACTAATCAGTCGTGGCTCTAACATGCAAACAATGCATTCATGCCAAGAAACCAAATGCAAATCCAAATGTTCAAGTGAAGTGCCTGCATTTATATCATATTAGAAATACATGCACTTATTATTTTTAATTAATGTCATGTACAAATTGCTTAACTTCTGAAGTGTAGAATCATTAAGATTTTGTCATGTTTTTGAAAGTCTCTTCTTAGCACTAATCAGTCGTGGCTCTAACATGCAAACAATGCATTCATGCCAAGAAACCAAATGCAAATCCAAATGTTCAAGTGAAGTGCCTGCATTTATATCATATTAGAAATACATGCCCTTATTATTTTTAATTAATGTCATGTACAAATTGCTTAACTTCTGAAGTGTAGAATCATTGAGATTTTGTCATGTTTTTGAAAGTCTCTTCTGCTCACCAAGGCTGCATTTATTTGATTAAAAATACAAATAACTGTTTTGTATGTGAATATATTTTAAAAGGTAATTTATTCCTGTGATGCAAAGATGAATTTTTAGCTGCTCAATTATTATTGGTTTTTATTTATTAATAATTGTTCTTATTATTATTATCAATGTTGAAACAGCAGTGAGCAATTTTCAGGATTCTTTGACGACTAGAAGTATTATTTCAGTGTATTTAAGATACTATTATAGTTTTTTATTAATATTTTGAATCAGCTTTTATATGTTCCATTGTCATTTTAATTTTAGTCATTTTATTATGTGGTTTTGTCATTTTTAGAATAGTTTTTATTATGTCTATATAGTTTTTATTTTGCATTTATATTTTTTATATTTTATTTCTCTATAGCCTTATTTTTATTCAAGCATATTAAAATGATTTCTGAAGGATCATGTTACACTGAAGACTGGAGTAATGATGCTGAAAATTCAGCTTTGATCACAGGAATAAATTACATTTTACAATAGATTCACATTTAAATTGTAATAATATTTCACAAAACACTACTGTATTTTTAATCAAATAAATTCAACCTGGGTGAGCAGCAGAGATTTCTTTCAAAAACATTAACAATCCTAATTTTCCAAACTATATAGTGTAGAATGTATACTGCAGAAATAGTAAAAGTGGTACGTTAGTTTGCTGTTCCAAACATAACCACGCATTCAATAACATGATTTTATAAAGATCTGTACAGGAAAAAATGCTGTATACACAGTGAATGTCTAATCTACCAGATACTGATATAAGCACATGAGCTTATAGTATGCAAATCATTGTACATGTAAGTAATTCAAAAATCACACGCTTTATCCTTATGCATACTATTTAGTGGCTGTTTTGAAATTCATGTTACATTTTCAGTATCTTTTCAACACATATTGTATCTGCACATACAGTGACTTGTTTACATGGGATTTAGCAGCACAAATGCTCAGTGCTGATATCAGTAATTCAGCTCTACCTGCTATCAAACGTACAGACACAGAGCTGGATCATGGACCTACGAAGCCCTGCACGTACTAAAATTAAATGAGTAATTTATGCTCTGCTGGGCAAATATGCTCTCCTAAAATTCCTGAGGAGAAATAAAAATAGAGGAGACATTTGTTGACATTCACAAAGAGTACTTGAAGTGAATGTGGATAGCAGCTCAGATCATTTTATTTATTTCGTTTTGGAAGAATATAATGACAATGATTTTAGAAGAATATGACAATTGTTGAGATTTATTGTAGAATGTAAAGTGAACGTGGGTAGCAGCTCAAATAATATTTATTTATTTAGTATATAATTACAAAATATCACAAACGATTATATAAGGACAATTATTTTTATTTTACTTTTAGAAGAATGAGGCAATTGTTAACGTTTGCTATGAGTATAGAGATATAAAGTAAATATGAATAGCAGCTAAAATAATATTTCTTTATTTATATATTTACTTATTTCATATAATTTTTTAGTCTTGGAAGAATATAACAATTATTTTATTTATTTTATTCTTAGAAGAATATAATACAATTGTTGATATGTAATAAAAAATACCAAGCTATAAAGTGAATATGAATAGCAGCTCAAATAAAATGTATTTACTTCATTTTATATGATTTTTTAGTCTTAGAAGAATGACATTTCTTTATTATAGTTTTAGTAGAATGTGAGTATAGAGCTATAAAGTTAATATGAGCAGCATCTCAAATAATATTTATTTATTTACTTAATTTTACTGAATTTTTTAGTTTTAGAAGAATATAATGACAATTATTTTATATATTAAAAGAATACAGTATGAGACAATTGTTGATGTTTACTAAGACTCTATAACGTGAATGTGGATAGCAGCTCAAATAATTTGTATTTAGTTTCATTTTTTAGTCTTAGAAGAATAGGATGACAATTATTTTATGTATTATACTTTTTAGATTTAGAAGAATATGAGACTGTTACGGAGGCGTGCGGATCCATGTGCAAGCTTTTATTAATAAACAGTCAAAAACACAGGCAGGGTCGAACAACAGCAAACAGGTATGGCACAGGCAAGACAAAAGAGCAATCCTAAACGGGCTTGAGTCAGACGACAGGAAACGTAATCCAGAGGGTTTGACAAGAGGGGTAATCTGTGAACGTGAGCATAAAGCCAGGCGAGGAGCAAACACAGTCCGAAACAGCAAGCAAAGGGTTAATCCAAGATACATGGCAAGAATCAGGAACCAGGAAAACAGGCAAGGCTATGACTATGACTAGACTATGAAAACTAGGGCAGGCTCCGTAAAGTAGCTATCAGCTCTCAAAGTGATAAACGCTAAACAATACTCGGCGTTGAATGGTGGTGTGAGACTGATTTATATGTGTTATTGGTAGCAGCTGTGTGTGATTGGTTTCAGGTGAGCTTGTGATTAGTGCAATGGAGCATGGGAAATGTAGTCCAGGGTGATGTGTAACAGTCTGTGTAGTGTGAGAGTCCATGTGGAGAGCGGGTGACCTCTGGTGGTGAGAGAACGGAAGTTTATAGATTCGCGACAGAGACAGAGTATAGAGCTATAATATCAACTCAGATCATATTTGTTATTTCATTTGATATAAGAATAATCTGATGAGAATTTTTTCAGAAATGGGCTTATATTGAGATCACTGACTTTGCAGCTTTTTGATACCTTGGTGGAGCACAGTTTGAGACATTATTGACATCTCCTCTGAAAATCTAGAAACGACTAAATAAAACAAACTATGCATCTACCTTCGCAATGTGAAGCGCAATCATTGTACATCGCTCTTGGTTGGCCTTGCAGAGGTGTCTTCCTAAACCGTAATTACAATGTCCAGTCTCTCTCACAGTCTGACAGTCTCACTCCACCCTTTCCAGTCTCACGTTGTGATCCATCTTCCATCTTCCAGACATCAGCCAGTTCTGTGAAGCTTCTGTACGGCCGAATCACATCCACACTCCATCGGGCTCCAGGAAAGTCTTTCATTATCTGCTCATTCTCTCAGAAATCTCATCCTGTCATTATTTCGAACTCTCCGTTTACACTTCTTACTTTACTTGGATTGCCTCAGTGGCCATGTTCAGAATGGAATACAATAGGTCGCATACTGTACAGTATGTAGGAACAGTGATACTGTAATATAATTGAGATACTATTAGAGTTTTTATTTATATTTTGAATAAGTTTTTATTTTTATATTTTCTTTGAATGTTAAAATTTTAGTTATTTTTTGTTTTTTTTGCAGAATGGAATACAATAGGTCGCATACTGTACAGTATGTAGGAACAGTGATACTGTAATATAATTGAGATACTATTAGAGTTTTTATTTATATTTTGAATAAGTTTTTATATTTTCTTTGAATTTTAAAATTTTAGTTATTTTTTGTTTTTTTTGTCTTTTTTATTGGTTTTAGTTTTAGTTTTTTTTTAATTAAATAATTGTGAAAATTACAAAAAAAAACATGAAATTATTAGCACATTAAGTACATTTAGTACATCAGGTTAAACTAAATAAAAATTAGAAATGTTGTCTTGGCAATTGTAGCTGAAATAAAATAGTTTAAGTTTTCTTTTATATTATTATATTATTTAAGTTAATGTTTATTTTATTTCAAGAAATGCAAATGCTTATTTATTTATTTATTTTAGTTAACTATAATAACCCTGTGTAGTATACTGCCTTTTATTTACTAACAGTATGTGAAAAAAATGCAATACAATAAAATATCAGACAGTGTTGTTGCATTGTTGTGAAAAGAAATATGTTTAATGCAATCAATTTGATCATTTCAAAATTATTTTGTTTATATAATTTACAAAAATATATATAATAATTTATTTATTAGTTTTTTTATGAATAATAATAATAACAATAATACATTTTAAAATATTTAACAATTTGTATATTTATTTTATTTAATAATATTTTGTTTTGTTAATAATATTATTTATTTTTTGTTTTGTTTTGTTTCTGCAAATGAACAGCAATTAAAAAAAAACTATCAAAATTTGAAATGTTTTAAATTTTAAAAATGTACTTTACATTTAGTAGGTCATTTGTGTATCCCATGCATACAGAAAATCACAGTGTGCAAGCTGCTTATTGAATGAAGGTTTACATTTAAAAAAGGATCCTCTATTAACTGTTTTCATTCAAATCATTTAATTCAAGTCAAAATATTATGTATCATCACTTAATCTTAAATACATTAATTTATACCAACAAAATACCTACAAATACTTCTTTAAGGTAACAATTGCACTTTTTACAGTGTGTGCAACTGTGCCATTCTGAACATCTCCATGGTTTTCATTTAGCTTTGGGTTACTTTCTGACATTTGCGATTTTTTACTGCATTTGATGTGTACTACACAAGTCAGTTCTGACACATGACGTCTGCATTTGACAGGCTGACATGATTGTGACATAATACTAAATGCACTTGTAATGTCTGTGCCGGGGAATTTAGACGTCAATCACTCCATACGACACCATCGGCTCATAAATATGCAGGGAAGTTATTTAACGCCCTTCAAGACTGCTAATGACTTTACAGGCTTCTATTCCATGGATTCTGGTTATAAAGATGATTTTTTTTCCCCCAGAGGAGCTCTGAGCTTCTTCCACTGATGCTTACGATGCTCTAAATTAGGACAAATCTCATTAATACTTCTTTACCAAATTCAGCCCACCCATATTAGCCCTATCCTCCCCATGGGTACGACTCCAACCCACACAGAGGCACGTAATTTGTTGCATAGCTGAAAAAGACACACTCTTCTTAAAAAGCTTAAAATAGAGGTTCTGTATCTTACGCCGCACTTACAAGAGCGTTGCCGTATTCAGGCAAGATGGTGTGAATGAAAGACTTTAGTGAGGGAAAGGGGTAGAAGAAGTAATATCGAGTTCAGGCACTAGTCCATCCATTCTCAGGACCAGAAGCGAAGTAATTAGGACTGCTGGGAGGGACAGAGCGCTACTCTCCTTCTCAGCAGGTATTTTTTTTCTGAAATGATTTATCTGGAAGGAGAAAATGCTGGAAGCACTACGCAGGGTTTGATTCTCTGGACCTGGAGCATCATGCATAAAACTTCACTTTGTTTCCATGCATATCAAAAGTTTGTGCAGAAATGGGAGAATATATGCATATGGATGAAAAGTACTAATATCAATATCCAATAGGTTGAAAATTGTGATCTCCCAGGTTGCAAAAATATGTTACGAATGTTTTGCTAACGTTCCCTTTTAGTTATGAAAACATAATTTCTGATGTTGTCTGAACATTCAATGTCATTTTTAAAAAATGATTTAACATTTCATCATTTTGCAAATATTATGGCAATGTTACTGTTGACAGTTCTCTGCACATTCTGAAATGAGTCGAAACATTAAAAAAATGTTAGATGAACATTCCTTCATCTCTGAGAAAAAAAAAAGACGCATAAATATTTTGAGAACATTATTAAAGACCATATATCTTTGAACAACATTCTGTTAATGTTACCGAGAAAAAAACAAAACAAAAAAAACGTTTCGATAACATACCCATTAAGTTATGATAATATTTCTGATTTTCTCTGAACATTCAAAATGTCCGTTTTTTATTTTAGTTATTTTCTTTTTCTTGGTTATGCAAACATTAAGGGAACATTCCATTTTATAATTTTGCAAACATTGATGGAACATGTTGAATGTTCTCTGAACATTCTGAAATTAGTAGAAACGTTTAAAAAATGTTAGACGAACATCCAACTAAAACATTTCTGAAAATAAAAAAAAAAACTATTTTGAGAACATTATTAAAGACCAGATAACAATCTATTAATGTTACTGGAAGAATGTTCTACTAACATACCCATGAAGTTATGAAAATGTTATTTCTAAGGTTTTCTGGACATTCATAATGTCCTATTTTTTAAATGTTTTAAAACGGTTTGTACGAACGCTAAGGGAACCTGCCTTTTTATCATTCTGCAAACATTATGGGAACGTTATTGTTGAATGTTCTCTAAAACATTTCCCCAAAAAAGTTCCATGAATTATGTATACATATATTGACAATATTATTATTAAAGACTTTGAACGACGTACCCATTAAGTTATGAAAATGTTATTTCTGATGTTCTTTGAACATTCAAAACATTCAGTTTTTTAAACATTTTAAAATGAACGTGTCATGAACGTTTCATTTTGTCATTTTGCAAACATTATGGGAGTGTTACTTTTGAATGTTCTCTGAATTTTATGAAATGATTAGTAAGATTTAAAAAATGTGAGATGGACGTCCAACTAAAACATAAAAAAAAAGTTCCATGAAGGATGTATAAATAATATTTTTGTGCTGATATTTTGAGTACATTATAGACTAGATAGCTTGCGTTACTGGACAAACGTTTGTTCATAACTTTGAGAGAACCTTACCAGACCATTTTGTGAACATTCCCTGTTAGCTGGGATTTTTCTGGGGCCTTGTTTTAAAGGTGGGGTAAGCGATTTTTCAAAAACGCTTTAGAAAACTCAATAAGAGAAACATACAAAATGTGCAGAGCGGGGGAACGCAAGGAGCCGCAACAGCTAAAGTCTGTCTAGTACACTGGACGCGACAAAGCGACCGTTGAAAATAATTTGGAATTTGTGTCAGTACGTCATGAACAGAACGCAGCAGCAGTTTTCTGTCAGGAATTTGTCATGTCGTGCCACGCCGTATCCAGTGTAGACCATAGATCTGTATATATATCTATGGTGTAGACCGCATCACTGATTATAATGAGTTCCATAGTATTTTGTCGCGCCGCGTCACTTACGTCCGGTGTAGACACGGTGTAACATTGGTTTTGCTTTGTTTCACAGAACTAATCTTTGCCTGGGTTGCGTACGTATTTGTGGGGCGAAGCTATCAAAATAGGGGCAAGACCCTTTTGGGGTAGGGGTGTGTTTGTTTTGGTGATTTCAAATGTCAACATTGGCTACCAGAAATCACTTACCCCACCTTTAAAACACTGATAATTCATTGCACAACTGTGAAAGAAACACATTCATGAAGAACCCAATTTCTCAATATGAAATGAAGTAACTAGTTGATTTATAGAAAATAAAGTGCTATTTATTTGCGTATGACAGACAGACATAAACCATTTCACTACCACCATTAAGAAAGATGAACTGTGCATTCTATAAATCTCCTTAAATTCAAACTAGTCTCACTGAAACAAAGCAGCACAAGTTAAAACACGCAGCACAAGTTAAAACACAATTAATCAAAAACAAACTCATGATTACAGCTCCTATTAAAAGTGTTGATTAGATCTACTCCTGTTTCTATTTACATTTTTTTTTTTTGTAACCAGTCACAGAAGTGTCTGTTGTGCTCATGCATACAATACTGAATCGCAGGTGTTTAAATCAGTCTTAAAGTCTATCAAAACGAGTACTAATCAGCGAGTTTTAAGCTGTTTTCTGTTCATGAATGCTGAAGCAACATCACCTGAGACTCAAAACAAAGCTTTAAAATGAAAGCGGAGAGTATTGTTGTGTTTTTGGAATTGTTCTGGATGGCACGATTGCATAAAATATTACTAAATATAAGTAGTACAACCATCAAGCTCCCACCGTATTCAGCAGTATTTGTTTCTGTCGTTCTCTTGCTCTGTCACATTGCTGTAAACATCCCGTTTCTGAGTGGTACCCAAGTTACCTTTCACTAAAAAATTGAGGACCAAATTAATTCCATCCACATGGTGAAATGAAAGTGCTCTCTGTGCATGAAAGCAAACTCATGCAGTCGATTTCATTTGTAAAACCAGCAACAACTGTAGCTGTAGAATTGCCTTTTGAATATGACAGATGAATTTTGTGCTTTTTGAAGTGTCCCTAACCTAGAAACTCCTGATGGCATGTCAACAGGACAGCTGGAATTTTTTATCATAATTTGGAACCAATCAAATAAGAATATTTTAAGAATGACATAAGACTGGAAAAAAAATATTCTTTTGAATATTGAGTATCTTTTAACTCTGCTTGTATTGTATTGAAACAATATATTGCTACATTCAATTTATTTGATGTCCTAAAGGAACATTTCATCCTATTTTAAAAGATAAAAGATCCTTTCTTCAAGATCTACTTTTTGTTTTGTTATATTGCAATCATACAAAACAAAATGGCGTGTGAAATATTCAAATTATATTTTCAAAATTTAATTGAGAAAAGGTAGAAACAGTTTTCACTCAGAAATTGCTAGTAAAGTTTACAATTAATTATAAAGAAATAACAAGTACCACAATTAACGAACTTTTGAAGCAGAAAAACTGAAATTGAATTTTCTTTTAAAACATACTACAATAATTTTATTTACAACTTCAAAATATATTTTTTGCAGTGCAATATGATTTTGTATTTTATCAAATTCATACACTGAAAAAAAGTTGGTTGAAAAAAAATTTTACTCAGAAATTTCTTGTAAATTTAACAATTACAAGAAACACCAAATGACACATTGAATTAAATGTGAAATTTTGAAGTATAAAAACTGAAATCGATTTTTCTTGTAAAACATAATCCAATAATCTCCAAAGTTTTATCTACAACTTAAAAAAAAAGGTGTTGAAACAATTTTCACTTCGAAATTTCTAGTAAATTTAACAAACAATTACAAGGAATGGCACGTAGCACTGAATTAAATGTGAATCTTTGAGTTTGTACAGTGCGATATGAATTATTTAGCATTTCTTTTGACTAGTGATTATCTTCATTAAACTGCTAAACCAAAAGAGTGTGCAAACATTCTGAATTCACATTTGTTTCTTATAAATCCTGATGTGTGTGCGTTTTGGGTGAGCACAGCATCTACATGCGGCCTTTGGTCTTTAAGCCAATGCAGAGAGACTGACTGCAAGGTAAGAGGTTGGTAGAGGGATTTTTTGAAGAGGTTTAAAAGTGGTATTGTTACGGAAAGCACATAGTGTTCCCTGTCTGTCTGACATCGGCGTTCTTGGGGGAATATCATAGGCGAAGTGTGTGAGTGCATTGGCACAGGAACTAAGGTAGCACTCGATGAAGGTAATTCTCTCTCTCTGCAATAAATTGAGAGCATATAAATATATATAAGAGGAACAATGATCTCATTAGTCGCATTTAGCATGAAGAGTTATGGCCGTGTTGTTCAGCAGCACTCCATCCGTACTCTGGGAAAGTTGCTTCGTGTCCACATCAGCGTTTGCCAGCTATCTGGGCCAGTGCATCATCAGCAACAATCCCAGCTGTCAGCTCTGAGCTGCCGACAAAATGCCAACGCCAAACCTTCATATACATGTATATGCGCCTTTATTTTTCCGCAGGCTGTAGCTATTTTGATGTCTTCTGTTGAAGGCTTTTCCCCCTACATTTCTAAAGGAATAGGCTAGTTCACACACACACAAAACAATTCTGTGATCATATACGTTTGTGCTGTAAATCACTTTCTTTACATTCACATTAGCATCATTTTCAACATTTTTGTGGACAGAAGTTTACAGCATTTCACCAGTGTTCCACGAAAATTAAAAAGCTTGAGGGTTTGAATGGTTGAAAGTGAAGAATTTAAAAGATAAATATTTAAATTGTAAGTTGTAATGTTAGTTGGTTCATATAAAGAGTGAACCCAAGTGTGAGCATCCTTAAAAATAACTTTTTTCAAGGACACAGAAGCATGGCAGTGGGTTCGCATTTCGTCACGCATTCTTGAAAGACAAAAAAGATTCGATAATTTATCAGTTTACATGTCATTTGAAAATATAATGTGTGTGTGTCTGATTTTAAAATGCATTCAATTAAAATAAAACAATAAGATATTAGATAATTGATCGGTTAACTTGCATGCCATGTGACCATTAACTGACATCAGAGAACAATGGACATGCAAATGTATCGTTAAATTATTGAAATATTAACTTAAAATCTCAGGGGGTATTTGCATGTAAATATTTCACATCTAAGAGTTTCAATCAACAAAAAGTTTGGGAGCCCTTGTCTAAGGGCCAGATTTACTAACAGCTTGCGCCAGCACAAACCCTCCTTTGGTATTGAAAAACTACTAGGATTTACTAAAGATATGCAGTGAAAAAATAAAGGCGTGAACAGTAATTTTTGCATTTGTAGAAGTTTTCCTTTCAGACGCAAAATTCATGGGGGGGGGGGGGTAGTATTGAAATGAATCATGCAGCATGATTTACAAAGGTTTGCACTAGTCAATTTACTGGTATTTGCGCCACTATTTACCGCCCAAAAAAAGCATGTCTTAAACCAGACGCTAATTTGCGCTGCTCTTGGTAGATTGCATTGGTCGTTATGAAAATGATCTGGCTGTGTCTGTTTTATTTAATGTGGGTATGGTCAGTAAATCAGCCCTGGAGCTTTCCACTCCCATCTGCGCTTTTATGGGATTGTGCTCTCATGCTAATTTGCCCTGTTTAGTAAATTTGGTCCTTTGGTAGTAAAATCCTTAACCCGAGAACAAAAATTCTAATGTTCAAAGCCAACATCAGATTTTAATCCGCATTCTTTCAATGCATTCTCAAAGCACATCACTGTATGATGCATTTTTTTTTTTGCCACAATAATAGCTGTAAGCATCTCTCTCTTTCAGTGTGGAGCATGACTTCCGGCTTCAGGAGGGTCAGGTGACGCGAGCGTGGAAGGTCCCGGAGCAGCAGGAGTCAGAGCAGAGCTCTCCTCAGCTGGTCTTTCCTCCTCCGCGCCAGCAGGACTCTCCACAGGCCCTCCAGACGGTCAAGAAGAGCCGCAGGAAGTGCTTCTGGTTCCTGTGAACTCTTTGATAGCAGGACGTGACATCATTAGTCAACAAAGACGGTTCTCCAACCACCTTTAAGCCTCTTCTCTTCCGGTCCTCTGGTTTAACTTGTTTAGAGGCACATCATCCGCTTGACGAGGAGCCTTTGTTTATTGTCTTTTTGAAAAACATCTTCTGTAATTTTCACACAAGGCGAATCAAGATTAATGTACGGCTGTTCGAGTTGATATTTCAGATTTATAGTCCATGGAAAGAATTTAAAATGTCCTTCAGTCTCAAAAATGTGTTTTGAATAATAATTCACCCAAAATCAAAATTCTGTCATTATGTCCTATTTTCATTGATCTGTTCCTTGAAAGTGACATAAGTGATTTCTTATGGAATTACAAGTTGAGTGTTTCTGATTGTTGACCAATCAGGAAAGCTCTCGAGCTGTCAATCATTTTGAGTGTTTATTTTTGTCGTTGGACTGCATCTATTTATTCTGCTTTGATTTTCCAGATTTATAGTTCATGGTGATAATTTATGTCTCAAAAACTGAGAACGGAGGGGAGAAGGGGCTTTTTGATGGTTCATGTACCTTTTGAGCCAATACTTACTACCTGAAAAGGGATGAACATCACAGCAGACAGTGATTGATGCACAGTGACAGCAGGAGACGGGACGTTAAGGACACATTAAAGAGAGAGAGATGAAAGAGGAATTACAGGTAAGAAATGGAAGCAAGATTACCGATTCATCATTTTGGAACAATGAGGGTCAAAACACCAGCTTTTATACTATGAAAATCTTTCAATGAATCAATTATTCCACGTGCTTAACGCCTTTATGTAGATCTAATAACTACACATGCGCGGCGATATTTAAGGCAGAGAAATTGGGGAGAAATTGAATTTAAGGAGTGTGTCATTTCATTATTTGTGAATGCTTAATTTCAGAATCCATTAAAAGCTCTATAAAATATTTTATTACACAAAAAACTGTGTCAGGTGCTGTTTATTTGTCTTTTGATCATGGAGTGTTCAATCACAGATGGATGCTTTCATTATTTTGCAGTTACAAAATAGTCTGAGGTGAGGAATTTTACGTACTAAAGGTGTGAAATAAAACGAACCTTAAATAATCATATTTGTTGTGTTTCTTTAGCTTATGAAGTTTATATTCATGAATACCTACAAGATAAAATATTTTATTTCGTGCCTGTAAACAGATCCACTCCGCTCTCCAGAGTCACGATCAGTATTTCTGTTAACCCAGATATAACGGGAAAAGTTTTTTTCTTTTTTTTTTTTTTTCTTTTGAAGTTACATAAATGTTAGGACAAAACTCTCAAAGTAAAAAAAATCTCAAAGTAATGTTTATGGAACGATCTTATAACTTTAGTAATATTTGATATACCTACTCATAACGTTGAGAGAAAACATTCTGAGATTGACATTCTTGTTATGTTATTTGTACTTGAACTTTCTAAGAAATATTATTGTAACCTTTAAATAACAATATAATCATGGACATTTTAACATTCTTAGAATATTAAAAAAAACCTTCAAATAACATTACATTTTGGGAAAACTAAAATGAGTAGAACGCTGTAAGAAACATCTTTTAAATTAAATAAAGTTATAACCACAGCAAGGAAACTGGATGTTCCCACAACATTTTAATTACCTAAATAAATAATCTTTGTAAAGTTATGTTCATTCTAGTGAATTGGTTCATCTCAAATGGTTTTCTCTCTTATATTTAGCTTTTGAAAAGTCCAGTGAATTGATTTGTTCAGACGATTCTTGTAAATTAACAGCTTTCAAAAAGATTCACTGATTTGAGTCACGGAGTAGCAGGTCTTTTTTGATTGTCTCAATTTATTGAAATTATATTACAATTTTTGTTGTTTTATTTAGTATAAATTTAACTGTTAAAGTTTGATGATGTCACCATATTTGGGTTCATTCATTCAAAACCCCTCACTGATATAATTATAAATAATATTTCCCTCTTAAGCAGCTTCAATGCAAGGAGATTTGTAATTAGCTTGTAGAGTATATACTTTTTCAAAAGAGCTGTTCTTTAACTCATTTATATGAGCAGTTTATGGCTCGAGAAGCTAGTTTTAAAGTAGCTGGGAACCGCAGATCTGCATCCAGTGCCGCAGGCATTACTATTAGACCCATTGAGGCAAATATTGTCTCATAAAAGCTAAAGAAATGGGTACACTTCAAATTAAACAAATGCAATAAAATGACATTTAAAAGCAGCCACAGAAAGGAGGTGCACCCTGTTAAGATTTCCATTTATTTCAAATATTATTAAATGAGGACTGATGGTATAAATGTTTATTTGATCTTTCAGTTTTGAAATGGCACATTAAACTTGGCACAGGCACTTTTAAAGTTGCCACTTTAGCTTTTTTCTCCTTTGAAGATGTTAAGCTCTGTACTTCAAAAAGCAGTTCTTGTGTTTGTCAGAGAAGCTCTGTGGTGGAACACAGGTGAGCGCAGCCAACTTCACTCATCCACTCCAGCTAAATTAAGTTCAATACTGGCCTGAGGCTGACGAAGACACTTCCACTGAACTCTACATGCTGGTGAGATCTGCTGGTAGATTTGAGTGGAAATGTTTTTGTCATGTATCAAGCTAAAACATCTCACAGAGTTCCTCCTCTGGCTGTAGAGCTCTTGGCAGAAATACATGCAGTACAAGATTCCTTCACTCTTTCTGTCCCGATAATCTGATGACCTATAATTAATGAGTGTGAACCTCTCAGTAATGTGTCAGTGGTTATTGGTTTAAATCCTGACCTCAGAACAGTGGGAAAAGATTAGCCAGCATCATTCCTACTAGGACATTTTCAAGTCTGCATCATATATGTCCTTATATGTGACCCTGCACCACAAAACCAATCTTAAGTGTCAATTTTTCAAAATTAAGATCAATGCATCAAATGAAAGCTGAATAAATAAGCTTTCCATTGATGTATGATTTGTTAGGATAGGACAATTTATGGCCGAGATACAACTATTTGAAAATCTGGAATCTGAGGGTGCAAAAAAATCAAAATATTGAGAAAATCGCCTTTAAAGTTGTCCAAATTAAGTCCTTAGCCATGCATATTACTAATCAAAATTGAAGTTTTGATATATTTACGGTAGGAAATTTACAAAAGATCTTCATAGAACATGATCTTTACTTAATATCCTAATGATTTTTGGCATAAAAGAAAAATCGATCATTTTGACCCATACAATGTTTTTTTGGCTATTGCTACAAATTTACCCGTGCGATTTATGATACATACATATGTTGGGTAAGGAAAAAAAAAAACTCGCATTTTTAAGAATGCATGAGTTATCATCATATTACAAGTTGAACAAATGAGTGATTTATTTTTAATTAATTTGATCTATTTATTAATCATTTTTTATTTATTTTTAATTTATGATTTTTTTATAATTACTGAATTATTTTACTGTGCCTTCAATATAGATTTTCACCTCACCCATCTTGTTAAATCTCTTTAACCAACAAAAACCTGCTCCTTAATGACATCATCTTCCAGGAAGTGACATCCTTTTGGTGGAAAAACAACAGCACAGTAAGTATTTGGTTAATTCTTTGACAGTTTTAGTTGGTTTGTGTAACTCTCAAACATCCATCCTGCATCAAAATACAGAAATCAGAGTGATGATATTGTGTAATCATGGTGGCTTGGGTTTGTCTTTTGCATATATTGTATAGACCTCTCTTTGCCCAACAACACACTAAGTTTTTATTCAATGCCAGTGAATGATTATCAAACAGAATGGATGATCCGACCACTAATAAAGAGCAAAGCAGGCGGTGTAAGATATTTTGTCACAGGCTGTCAGATCTTTGCATAGACATCTAAAAAAATCTGCAATAAAAGCTGGAATCGATTTTTTGCATTTCCATTAAAATTCACTTGAGTCAGATCTCTGGCATCATAAAAGCCAAGAATCTGAAAGAATCCTGCATATTTTAAAGAGGAATATAAAACCTTGTAGGGAGGCATTTTCGAGTGCATATTATACACCTCAAAAAATTATGTCTGCTGCTTGTTTAATTAAAATGAGAAAATGTGACTTAGCATTTTGACAGTTTTGTTGCTTTCAATCAAACCGAATATGTTGCAACTACAATAATTAATTTAGTTGCATTCATTTAAACCAGACAGTTCACAGAATGCTTTGCATGAAACAGGATCCAGAAAGTAAATGTTGAAAATAAGTTTTATGTTTTTGTGCAGTATTTGAAAAGAAGAATACATGTTAGTGTTTAATGTTCTGTAATGTGAGAATTTTTAAATGTTTTTTTGCTAATGAAAACTTAGTGTGTGCTAGCCATCCAGCTAACAAAAATAAGTTCTAAGGATGTTTTGCTAATGTACCTATTAAGTTATGAAAACGTTATTTCTGATATTCTCTGAACGAACAAAATGTCAAATTCCCCTTCAGGAACTCGAGCTGCGTCGAAACGCTACAGGGAATGCCTTCAGCGTGACCCCGCTCTGAATCACATGTGTAATCAGTCCAATGGACGGGCAAGACGTCACGGGCGGGGTGACGTAACGACCAGGAAGCTTAAAAGCATGTGCGGTGGAACTGGCGTCAGCTTTCTGTCATTCAGCAAGCGCTCTGTGTGTGTGTCACTCGCTAACTGTTTGTGAGTCTTATTTAGTGTTGTCTGTCCACTTATGTGTTGTGTTAGTGTTGTATAAGCTCCATTATGTCAAAGCTTCAGTCAAGAGAAGCTTTTGGGCGAGAGCAGGCAGCATTCAGGCTGTGTGTTCCTCCCTGCCTGTGCTAAATTCAGGTGGGGACACACACAGTTTGTGTTATGTCTGCTTGGGAGCAAAGCACGCAGAGTCAGCTCTCGAGGGAGCCGACTGCCCGCACTGCAAGCGTTTTGTTACTGCCTTGCTTCGCTCTCAGAAGGCTCTCTTTGAGGAGGGAGCCTTCACTAGCGTTTCCCGCGGTGAAACCTTGGTTCTTGGCTCAGGGCTCGGTGCTGGGAGCTCCTTGTCGCCGCGTAATGCTAGCGATGGACGCATCCCTCACCAGTTAAGGAGCGGTCATGAGTGGTCGCTCAGCCCGCGGTCTGTGGAGTGGCTGCCATCTCACGTGGCACTTCAACTGCCTGGAGATGCTGGCCGTGTTTCTAGCATTGAAACACTTTCTCCTAGACCTAAGAGGTCGCCCAGACCTAAGAGGTGCACACCGACGACACAGCGGCGATCTCTTATATTCTCGCTGAGAGCAGTTCACATTCCTGGGCTTCTCATTATGGGAGCAGACATCCTGTCGAGGCAGGGGCCGAGGCCCGGGGTACGAAGAGTTTTTAGCCAGACTCAGGTGGACCTGATCGCGACTCGAGAGACATCGCATTGTCCCCTCTGGTACTCTCTTACTCATCCAGCTCTACGGGGGCTGGATGCCATGGTACAGACGTGGATGATGCTTCGTCTGTACGCTTTTCCCCCGATCGCTCTGCTCCCGGGATTTCTGGAGAGAGTGTGCCGGAACGGGGTCCGTCTGCTGTAGCCCCATTCTGGCCGGGCCGAGTATGGTTCTCGGACCTGATTTCCCTTCTCGACGGCTCTCCATCGGGGATTCCCATCAGGAGGGACCTCCTTTCACAGGTGGATGGCACAATATTCCACCCCCGCCCGGTGCT
>NW_015548223.1:1739240-1770124 GCF_001515605.1 Sinocyclocheilus anshuiensis | reverse complement strand
TGGGAGCAGACATCCTGTCGAGGCAGGGGCCGAGGCCCGGGGTACGAAGAGTTTTTAGCCAGACTCAGGTGGACCTGATCGCGACTCGAGAGACATCGCATTGTCCCCTCTGGTACTTTCTGACTCATCCAGCTCTACGGGGGCTGGATGCCATGGTACAGACGTGGACGATGCTTCGTCTGTACGCTTTTCCCCCGATCGCTCTGCTCCCGGGATTTCTGGAGAGAGTGTGCCGGAACGGGGTCCGTCTGCTGTAGCCCCATTCTGGCCGGGCCGAGTATGGTTCTCGGACCTGATTTCCCTTCTCGACGGCTCTCCATCGGGGATTCCCATCAGGAGGGACCTCCTTTCACAGGTGGATGGCACAATATTCCACCCCCGCCCGGTGCTTTGGAAGTTATGGGTGTGGCCCCTGAGGGGGCACAACTCGTAACTTCCGGTCTCTCAACCGAGGTTGTTGAGACCATCCTCCAATCCAGAGCTCCCTCAATGAGGAAACTGTAGGCCTTGATTTCACTTCTTGTTACGGAGACCGCCAACTCGATCCAGTTAACTGCCCAGTTGGTACAGTGCTGGACTCATAGCCTCTGGTCTCTCAACCGAGGTTGTTGAGACCATCCTCCAATCCAGAGCTCCCTCAATGAGGAAACTGTAGGCCTTGAAGTGGAAACTTTTCACTTCTTGTTACGGAGACCGCCAACTCGATCCAGTTAACTGCCCAGTTGGTACAGTGCTGGAGTTCCTGCAGGCCCGTTTCTCCGCAGGGTTGACCCACTCCACCCTGAAGGTCTACGTGGCAGCCATTGCGGCCTACCACGCCCCTCTCGGTGGCCAGTCAGTGGGCAGACACCCCCTAGTTACACGTTTCCTCCGCGGTGCGCTGAGGCCTCCGGCCAGAGAAGCTTATGCTAAGCGGTGGATCAGGATGCTATTCCATAGCCTCGAGTCCTCTGATCTCCCCTCTCCGTTGGGGGTCAAGACTCACTCCTTCTGAATTTGGCCTTTGGGCGAAATGTCCCCGCGTACTTTGTCAGGTGCCTACCTGCTTTCTGCGCCCTTCCTGGCTCCGTTCTCTCGCTTTAGCTGATCTCTTCCACACTAGGCAGGGATTTGTAAGTCTGGCGGCGTGGGCATTCTCGTTCCCGTAGCGTTTCGACGCAGCTCGAGTTCCTGAAGGGGAACATCTCGTGTTACGCTTGTAACCATGGTTCCCCGAAGGGAACGAGATGCTGCATCCCATTGCCATACTTCCGGCATCCCTGCGAGCGCTTGCTTCCTTCCTAGAAGCTGACACCGGTTCCACCGCACATGCTTTTAAGCTTCCTGGTCGTTACGTCACCCCGCCTGTGATGTCTCGCCCATCCATTGGACTGATTACACATGTGATTCAGAGCGTGGTCACACTGAAGGCGTTCCCCTTAGCATTTCGACGCAGTGTCTCGTTCCCTTCGGGGGAACCATGGTTACATGCGTAACCCGAGATGTTTTTTTTTTTAATGTTTTAAAAACACTTTTATTTGGTTATATGAACGTTAAGGGAACATTCATCATTTTGCAAACATTGAACATTACTGTTAATGTTCTCTGAACATTCTAAAATGAGTAGTAACATTAAAAAACAAAGATGAACATCCAACATTTAAGGAAAAAAGTTCCATGAATGATGTATAAATAACATTTTTATGTTGACGTTTTGAGAACATTATTAAAGACCGGACGACTTTGAATGAACATTTTGTTAATTTTGCTGGAAGGACATTTGTTCATACTTTGAAAGAACCTTGAAAGTTTTGAGAGCGTTTCCTTGTTAGCTGGGCAATAGTTCACTTGAAAGAAACTTGTTTTAGCTATTTTATTGCCATGCATTTAATTCATTTTCCACTTCAAAGAGTATTTAAATAAATCTACATGGTAATTTTATGTTAAGAATACTTTATTGATTTATTGACAGAGTGGCCAGAGTCATAGAGACCAGAATATTACTGTCACGATTTGTGGTTGTAGTGGCGCACACAACAATAAAGGTAAGTGGAAATTACAGTCTTTAATCAGACTTCAAATCAGGACAAATACCAGGAGCAAGGAGAACCACTAAACAACATCAACAGAAGACAAGAGAATTGAGGAAAACACAGGGCTTATAAAAACATGAAACGCAATCAGGGAGAACAGAAACAGGTGAGGAGTAATCCAGGATAATTAATAGAACACAGCTGACACAAATGGAACTAAATACAACAGGAATCAAACCAAATAAGGACAACTAGGAACATACACGTGACAATTACAGCTATTTGAGGGTGGATTATTTTAATAAGCAACTGACCCAGAAAACCTTAGCATCTGCATAGCACTTCCCTGACAACCTGCTAAAGATTTCTTTAACTCATTTGTGTAATATTGAATCAGGAGTAATCCAGGATAATTAATAGAACACAGCTGACACAAATGGAACTAAATACAACAGGAATCAAACCAAATAAGGACAACTAGGAACATACACGTGACAATTACAGCTATTTGAGGGTGGATTATTTTAATAAGCAACTGACCCAGAAAACCTTAGCATCTGCATAGCAATTCCCTGACAACCTGCTAAAGATTTCTTTAACTCATTTGTGTAATATTGAATTTGACATCTCCTGAATTAAATGCCATGTCATAAGAATTTGCCAAAATAACTATTTAACTACAGCCCTAAACAAAGTCTCTGTAAACACAGCACTTTATAAAGTCACTGCGGAATCCTCTGTGAATGTGTTTAGCTACAAAAATGAGCTGTTTTTCCAAGGGCGTACAATTATAAGAATGCTGACATTGAGTTTAGTCTGCACTTTTTGAGAATCAGCTGCTTTTTTGCTTAAACCTAATAAAGGACAAATGTAGAAAACAAAACATCAACAAAATTATGATTTGCACACAAACACTGTGTCATCCACCTTGATTTAACCTTAACTAACACGACGATTAAAGAACAATTTGATGATGCTTTTACCATGCAGCTTCAAATTGCAAAAATATGACTAATGGTGTATCATAAACATAAATAGCAATGAGACAATATAATGGCTTATTATTCATTATAAAACACACTCAAGCATTTGAGGATCCATTTAAAAGTCTAAAAACCCCTTGAAGGTACTACATCTTTAATAGGGCCAATAGACAAAACATCATCAAAAATAGAGAGATAATCAGGGTAACTAACATGAGGCTTGAAATAATGATATCTTCTGTACGCTTCATTCTGTCCCATTGAGTACTCGTTAAAATTAAAATGAGAATATGAAACACTACAGCCACATTCATGTATCGCTGCAACAGTGATTTGCAGAAATGTGACAGCAATATAAATGCAGTACAATCATTTAAAAACAAATCTTATTGAATAACTCTGAAAGGTAATATCAGCAATAACAGAAAACTGTTAGGGCTGTAAATTGATGGCAAAAATTTGCATTGCTTTAGAATGGCCACAGTTTTGTGGTGAAGTAAATACAACAGAAAATATTTAGCTTTTTTTTTTTTTTTACATTCAACCTTGAACATATTTGCACTTGAAAGTTTGAATTTACTTCAACTATTTTGTATCCAAACTTTATTATATACAAATGTTCAAATGTCATACTAGGACACAAAACCTAATGATAAGTAGAATTGAATGCATATTGTCTAAATTGTGAACAGCAAGGCCTAATAACATACATTTAGAAAGCACCCAGGCACACACAATGACTTTAATACTTGATACACAAAATGTGGTAATAGTAAAAATCAATGGCAATGTTTGCACACAAAATAATAGAGGCATCAAAAAAAAAAGTTACCAAACACTGCAAGCTACCAAAAACAACATCAACAAAAGATTAGATTAGAATCACCTGCACTGTAAAGTACAGTATTGTCTGTTTAAATGATCCTGCCTTTCCAGTGATTTACTTGCTATTTTATAGACGGAAATGTTTTACGTTTTTCTCACTTTTGTAAGCCTGGATGAACCTCTTACAACCTTATATCATTGAAGTTTATTTGAAGTTAAATTTGCATGAAAAATCATGGAAAAGAAAGAAAAACTTACTTGTCATTTTACACCAGTGTACTGTACATGGTTAGAAACAAACTATAATTTTTATTAAATTAGTAGGCCAGACTAAAGAAATCTCACAATCTGATTTAAACATAACAGTCAGTTACATGCATAACCCGAGACATTTTTCCCCGACCTTGTTACAATTGTAATGTTTCTTGTCAAAAATGACCGACCTACAAAAACATTTCTTAAAAATGTCTTATTATTACCAAATGTTGTATTCAATCTTTTTACCATCTTGTTTTCTTTCAATTACATGCACCTCATGCACCTCAGTTTTTGAGTTAAAAAAACATTATTTTTGAATTATTTTAGCAATGTTCACTCATAAACTGAGGAGCATAAGCTGAGATCAGTGAGGCCTATGATCAATCAGTTCCAAAAACAAATACAAAACCTTGACAAAAAGATTGAATCCAAGATTTGGTGATAATACATCATAATTATTTACAAGCACCTTTTTCAAAATGTGGGCCATTTTTGACCAGGAATACCAAATTAGGTAAAGGATTTTCAGCACAGAACAAGGGTTAAATATATCACCAATACAATTTGGAGCAGTGAATTCACACCTGATATTTGTGATAAAAAAGCATTTTATTTATTTCAGACAAGGGAAATTCAATGCTATAGGAGCAATATAGTGTTTATGCATTGCAACAAGCCATTGTCATAAGTAGTTCTTGGTCAAAATAAGATGCAATGTGAATGTTGACTGTCAAAAGTCTGGTTATAAGAGACAAATCCAAAGGTAAAGTCATTTGAAACAGGTTGTCAGTACCTCTTCCCTCTCGCTGTCAATCAGCTGCACATCCGTGCTGTCATGCCTGATGCCCTGCTGTCATAAAAATCTCATGAATGTCTGTTTGCTTGTTCCAGATCCAGCACTAGTCATTTCGAATAGGTTCAAAGCCATCTCGTCTGAAGTGTGAGTCACAAAGAGAAACTCAGCGGGCATGTAAAATGTGCTTTTCAATATGCATTCAAAAGGAAAGACAGATAGTCTGACACCAGTTCGACACGAAGTCCAGAGGAAAGGACCAAAATACAGCAGTGGATTTGCTGGATGATCTAGCAAGCCCTGAGGCAAGTTTCAGCTACAACTTCTGTTTCCTGCTGTGGAAGGAGAAACATTGCCCTGAGCTTCCCTTGAAATCACAGAGAACCAAAACCAAAGCCGAACAGCTGAGGAAAAGCTACTGTCCCCGAACACACTCGAAGGATCCAACGGATCCATGAATCTAAGAGACCAATTGGGGCCAAACTAAGAGGCGAGTTAGTCACTGTATCTTTACTAACAATCAAGAATTCTGTTTGAACAGAGAAAATGTTGCCTTAAAATGCTTGTTTGTTGTATTGCATCGTCATTTTGATTAATACCAGGCACTGAAGGTCACGTTGTGACTGAAACGTTTGTTATTCCTCCGTAAATTTTATAGACATTTGCTCTTAAAGTGGTCTTTTTTCACCTTTGTTGCAACTTTTTGGATTATTGTGGCTTACGCATCTAGACTTTTTTAGATGCTGTGACTTTTTGATGATTTCTTAATTTTGTGCATAACAAGGAGCCCATTGTAAAGGAGAAATATGAATTACTGTGATTTATGTGCTACAATCTGTTGAAATTCATCCCACACAACTCAAATTATCTTTTGCCGCCCCCAAACACAATGAGCAAAACATCAGCTCAATGACTTTTTAAACAAAATGCTAAGGTTTGTGCGATATACTATATATGGTACTGATGTGACATGAAAATCTATAATAAACTGATCAATAATCACAGTAAAAATTGCATGAATATATTATATGAAATATTCATAATATTCTATCCTTTTCATTTGTTGCATTGCCTGCTATACATCAATGGATTCAGCACTTGCACATATGCACAGATTCATGGATTTCCACTATTAAGTCACTTATGACAAAAAGTGATCAATAATTATAATACTTTTTGCATTCATTTATTATACAATTTATTCATTATATTCTATCCTTTTCATTTGTTGCATTGCATGCTATAGCTCAACACTTTCAGCACTTGAAACTTTGCACAGATTCACTGTTACATACCTGTTCATTCTCATTTGTGCAATTCACCTATGGCAAAAATAAAGTGATCACTAATAACAGTAAAATTGCATTAATGTATTATTATTATTTGTTGCATTGAGAATGAGAGAATGAGAATGAGCTTTATTGCCAGGTATGTTTACACATACGAGGAATTTGTTTTCGTGACAGAAGCTTCCACAGTGTAACAGAATGACAGTGACAGAACAAAAAACACAGATAATAAAAAATAGAACAAGTAAATAAGGAATAAAAATATATAAATCGACAATTGTATGTGCAGGTATATTACAATAGACAGTTTTGTATGTACAGGTACTGTATATTATGTGCAAATTTTAGGTGTAGACTGAGTATGAGTGTTAGATAAATAAGTGTATGAGTGTATAAATAGTGTGTGTTCCACAGTTATTGTCAAGTGTTCATAAGATGGATTGCCTGAGGGAAGAAACTGTTCCTGTGTCTGGTCGTTCTGGTGCTCAGTGCTCTGTAGCGTCGACCAGATGGCAACAGTTCAAAGAGGGGGTGTGCTGGATGTGAGGGGTCCAGAGTGATTCTGCCAGCCCTTTTGCTCACTCTGGATAAGTTCAGTTCTTGGAGAGAAGGGAGGGTTGTACCAATGATTGCATGCTATAGTTTACTGGATTCTGCACTTTGGATTCAGATTCAAGGTTATTATTTGATATATTCATAACATCTTTTTAATTTGTTGCATTGCATGCTATACAGCTCAATGCATTCAGCACTTCAAACTTTGCATAGCTTAAAATTTATATCCCTCATTCCCATTGGGAAATGAGTGCAATTCACCTATGGCAAAAATATAGTGATCAATAATAACAGTAAAATTTGCAGTATTGTATTATGTTATATATTCATAATATTCAAATTTTTTTATTTTTGGCATTGCATGCTATAGCTCAATGGATTGGGCACATACAACAAGTTACTTATGATAAAAAAAGCATCAATAAGATTTTTGGCATAAAAGGAAAATCTATAATTTTGACCCATACAATGCAATTTTGGCTATTGCTACAAATATACCCCAGTGACTTACGGCTGGTTTTGTGGTCCAGGGTCACATATACTGTATATATTTATGATACTTTATGTTTTGAATTAGTTGCATTGGATGCTAGAGCTTAACACATCCAGCATTTGCACTTATGCACATATTCACTGTTGCAACTCAACCCATTTCACAAGTTTGTGTAAATGACTTATATCAAAATGACAATATAGACAGGTAAAAGGAAAAATATTACAAATTTAATAACCTTACTACGACAATTTCTCATTTGTTATCACTGACACGATTCAAGGGTACTGATAGATGCATGACTGTAATTAAAAATGAGATGTACACCTTCCTTTTTGGCATAACTTCGTGTTGACATTTAGTTACTATAAAATTAGTTAGTTACTTTCAGTTAGTTAGTTAAATTCAGTTCGTTTAATTAATACTTTGGATGTATATCTAAAGGCCTTTAAGAAGTAAAACGAGTAAATTTTTTGGTTTGACCCAAATCAGGTAATTAAATCAGCATTGTTATTTTATTCATATTTTGGTCTTGTTAGTGTGTAGTCTTTATGTACTGCCCTTATTAAGGACATGTGTAGTTCAATCTAATTTGTGACCTAAAATCAGTTTGTCACCCCTGATGTAGGGTATGAGGTTAAGAGTTCAGGTAAACAGTACAGTTTACACTTGAGGTTTGGATTATGGAGGAATAAGGCATAGGCTTGAGTTTAAGATTTAAGGTGATCTTGTATTAACACTCTCTCTTTCTGAATCAGAGGAAAACGTCTCAGGTTACTTATGTAACCATGGTTCCCTGAGTAGGGAACGAGACACTGCGTCCTCTAGGGGTCGCTATGGGGAAACCTAGAGGACGCAGTTCGAAGTTCCCATGAAAGGGAACGTCTCAGGTTACTTATGTAACCATGGTTCCCTGAGTAGGGAACGAGACACTGCGTCCTCTAGGGGTCGCTATGGGGAAACCTAGAGGACGCAGTTCGAAGTTCCCATGAAAGGGAACCTTGATACACAGCTAAGCTATTTCTCTTTGCTAGACTCGTCTAAAGCTCCTCCTCATAAGGCAGAAACAATAACAATTTAAACCCACCCATGTAAAAACAGACCACTGAGAGGGCATGAGTCCACTTTAATATCACAGCTACCGCTTCTGCATGCCAATAAACCAGCTTATGTGTGTGAAATTCAGGTAGCGTACTCTTCACTGCCACAGAAATATAGAAGGGGAACAAGAAAGATATGACAAATCAAGAGAGAAGGAAAAATGAGGGATGGATTCTGTGCATGAGCGATTGAGAGGAAAGTAGGGTAGAGAAGAAAAACACACAAAGCATGCTGCATTTGTAGTTGAATTAATTCATGCCTCTGGCAATAACAAAACAGAAACAAGCTGATAAGTTCTGACAAGGTGAACAGGCCGCGGCTATAAGCCTCCTTAACTACTGCAGTCATACCTACAACATTTAAACATACACACACACAGGAGCAAACACAGAGAGTAAAAATAGAGACAACAAGAACAAGAAAAATATGTGGAGTTCAAAGAACAGATTGCCCAAAATGAATTGCACCACTGCAAGCGCTGTTTATTTCTATGCTCTAACTGCACCTGGTTCACTAAAGATGTACTGAAATATACACAAACATCTCTTTTAAATAAACCTTTAAAATATATTTTTAGGTTGATTGCTGAATTTTGTGAACAAAAAGCATTGTGAACAAAATGAGCATAGAGCGAGAACGAGGTGTGGCGGTGAGGACCCGGGAGAGGCAGATTATACCGGTCACATGAGGATGAGTAAATAATGACAGAATTGCATTTTGGGAGGAACTATTCTTTTAAACTCAATCAAAGGTGCCCTTCACTTGCCGGAAGACAAGTGGTTCTCCATTTATAAAAACAGCTCTTGTAATGTGCATGGTGCATGGTGCATGGTGCATGGTGCGAACAGAGCCCTTCATCTTGGGAATCCTAATGATTGTTTACACGGCCTTGTGTATGTCAATTGGAGCCAATATATGTCGTCTCATTAACTTTAATGGACGCAAGAATGCCACTTTTGAAAATGTTCCCCCAGAGATACGTATACCTGGATATCTTGCTCCACACACTCATATTTTTTACTGTGCTATATGATGAATAGCGACATAAATCACTGCTGGCAGCCCGGTAAAACCTAAACTCCCATCCAGAAAAGACAGCATGTAAAATTAAGAGATGTAGAGAACAGCAATAAATCTCTCTTGGCTAACCCTCTCTCTCTCTTCTCTCTGGAAATGAAGTCATCAGTAACTCTTCCACTCTGTCCACTTTATCAGGTATGGTTTTATCTCCGATGGTCCATCATTCTTTCTCTTTCTTTGTTCGTGTTGTCCATCCACTCTCTCCTGTCAGGACTTCACATTGAGTAAAACTTAAGACAAAATGACAGAATGTCACAGCTACTCAGAACATATTTGATGGTCAGTATACTGTTATTTAGAGCAGAACTTTGAAGTTTCTCTGTGGTTGGGTCTGTTTTAGAGTGACACAGCAGAAATAAACACAGCCACTGAGGCCTATGTAGGACTATATATAGGCCATATATTTATTATCAGTATACGCAACTGACCAATAGCAAAAACATTTTACATGGCAGATATTATTTATCAAATAGCGCTTGCAAGTACTCTGTAGTTACGCCAGTAGGTGGCAATAAGTGACTGTATAATGAGCGAGACATTTAAAACCGATTTGCTCAAAAACGTTTCATTCAGCCATTTTCAACAATGTCTTAATGGCCAAATCATTGAATCATTCATAACAGATTTGTTCAAAAACATTGATTCATTCATGAACAAGTGAAGTCATTTATGTCTTTATGAGTGAGTCATTAAAATATTCACAACAGATTCTTTCAAAAATATTCAGGAACCAAGCAATCAGCTTTCTTCATGAATGAGTCATTGAATCATTCACAAGGGATTCGTTCAGCAACACTAATCTTTTCAGGACTAAAAAGGGCCTATGAGTGAATCACTGAATTGATCACTCAAACAATTAATTTAACAACACTGAATCATTTAGGAATGAAGCAAGTGACTTTCCTTATGAATGAGTCATTGAATCATTCAACTATTCGTTCAACAAAACTAATGCATTCAGGAATGACAGAGGCTATGAGTGAAACGTTGAATCAATTACTCAAACAATTAATTCAACAACACTGAATCAATTATGAATGAAACAAGTGACTTTCTTAATGAAAGACTCATTCACAACTGATTCATTCAAGAGCACTAATTCATTCAGGAATGACATAGGATATGAGTGAAACATTTAATCAATTACTCAAACAATTAATTCAACAACACTGAATCAATTATGAATGAAAAAAGTGACTTTCTTAATGAATGACTCATTCACAACTGATTCGTTCAACAGCACTAATTCATTCAGGAATGATATGAGTGAAACATTGAATCAATCACTCAAACAATTCATTCAACAACACTGAATCATTTATGAACAGAACAAGTGATTTTCTTTACGAATGAATCAGTTCGTTCAAAACTCATGAAGGGTATTATTGTCTTTGTTTCTGAAATATACAATATACTGGCAATATTGTATCTAAATTACAACATTTTACCTTGTTTATTGAGGTGATGAACACAGCCAAGCTGCTGGCCTTTCTATATGCATGTTCCCCTTTTCTGTTTCTGTTATTGTACAAATTTCAGGCAAAAGTGTTCTTAATCGACTTAGGATAGGAATTAAGATTTTAGGAATATTTGTTTTAATCAAGTTGTTAATCATGGTGTCTAACCCAATTAAGGTGTGTATTCTACTGACTATTTTCTTTATTATCATTGCAGAATTTAACCACTTATACCACGAAAAGTACGACATACGAAAGAATGTTTCCATGTCACAATTTAATTTGCTCTTAGTATGTCGGCACAGCTATTTTACAGAGAACGAGTCACGGGAAAAAATAACAGCAAGAGAAATTGCACAACAAAGACAGCACTTACACCCAGAAGGAAAAAATACTTTAACAACTCAAAAAAAAAAAAAAAAAAGGATTAATTTAAAACACAAAAAAAAAAAAAAAAAAAGAGAGCAGCAGCAAAAGAAAAGGATGAAAGAGGTCATCCGTGAGGACAGAGGCAGGAACGAGCCTTCACCGCTCCCATGAAAGCGAGGGGAAAATTATCCAGGGTGAGTTTTGCGCTCCTGAGGTGAGACGGGAAACAGGCCTTTACACCCACACGTGTCTTTCCACTTGAAGAACGTTCTTCAGAGGTTAATCACCATGGTGTATGGCCACATCTCATTAATAAATGAAAAGGCAGAACAACAACAGAAAACAGGACTCATTAGAACAGAGGCAGGGGCGTAGTGTCTGGGTATGCAAGGTATGCACGTGCATATCGGCCTGGGCTGATTGAGGGCCCGCTGAGGGGGACCTTTTAATTAAAATGAGGGAACGTATATAGATAGCCACAATATAGATAGATAGATAGATAGATAGATAGATTTAATTAGGCGTAATTAAAAAAACAAACCTGTGTGAGGTTGGTAGTGTAGGAAACTTTTCCTCGTCGAAGCAGAAACCAGGAGACTCTTGGGTATCTTCATGCTATGTCAGAACATAGGATCAGCATATTTAAAACAGATTCTTACATTTGTAATCCCACAGTAGCTAGTTGAAAAGACTGTAAATGTATCACATCTAACTTCAGCTGCTTGCACCCTTTTAATTCTCTTTCTTTCATTTTAATTATCTTTTATCGAAAGACCATCGAAAGTAGCAATTCTTTCCATTGAGAATACATGAAGCTAATTAATGTGAAAATGTATATTGGCAAAGTTATATTGTTGGCATTTCTGAGGTAAATGTTGTTATGACTATTTACAAGCTGTTTTATTGACGATTGTCGAAAACACTGATTGATTGATTACATGAGACATTCGTTTTATTAAGTTGATAATATTCATTCATATTCATTTATTTTTATTTCATGCTGTAGCTAGTAAAAAAGAGGAAAAGGATGAGGCGAATACAGTGATCTCCCGCCACATTAAAGAGCGGAAAAACACATTTATTGTTTGTATTTCGTCATAAAATTGACAAAATTTAAAGGCATGATTTGTGTTATATTAAAAATAACAAAACATGCTTATTGCGATTATTGGGTGGCTGGCGCACTACAAATAATGAATAGATTTGAAAACGATAAATATTGTTTCCAAACATTTATACTGTCAATAAAACAGCTTGTGAATAGTCGCATAATGTTATTTACCTCAGAAAACACAACAATAAAGAGCGTTGGAGCCCACATTAACCTAGAACGTTTGGGGGCCCATACAAATGTTTTTGCATATGGGCCCTATTCGGAATAGCATACTACTGTGTTGCCGCAGTATGCATACTGTGTCAGTGTTATTTTAGTATCATTGGGATACTATTATAGTTTTATTGATACTTTGAATCAGTTTTTATATTTTCTGTTTTAATTTTATTATTATTTAAAGTTTTAGTATTGTTGTGTTTTGTCATTTTTATTAGTTTTAATGTTCAGTTAATGTTTTATTTCAGTTAAAGTGTATTTTATTGCAAGTAATGTTTGTTTTTTTAGATTTTTTTTAGTTTTAGATAAAAACATCACAGTAATCCACATGACTCCATTCCATCAATAAATGTGAAAAACTGCATTTTAACTTTAAACTTTTGCCTCTGGACAAAAACAATCCATAATCAAGCTTACTCCAGTGAAAAGTCCGTTCCCTGTTGTCTTCTTACATCAAAACCCACTGACATATTTGTTTAGAACTGTTTTCACTTACAAACAGTGCATATTTCTCTCCTGATTTAGACGTGAAAACTTTTTTTTTTTTTACTGGAGCAAGCAGTATTATAGATAATGCCTTATTGATGGATTTGTTTCTTATAAACATGCAGCTTTTCACTTCAGAAGATGTGAACTGATGGACTGGAGTGGTGTGGATTACTTGTGGATTATTGTGATGTTTTTATCAGCTGTTTGGACTCTCATTCTGATGGCACCCATTCACTCCAGAGGATCCACTGGTTTACATTTCTCCAAATCTGTTCTGATGAAGAAACAATCTCATCTGCATCTTGGATGGCCTGAGTAAATTTTCAGCTAATTTTCATTTTTGGTTGAACTATTCCTTTAATCACAATTATCAATATTTGCTGAGAGAAGCACCTGGATAAAAAAAAAAAAAAAAAAACATTACATTACAATGGCAGCTGAGTAAATCTCAGTTATTCAATATAGGTTCAATATAGAGAGAGAGAGAGAAAAAAAATACACTTTCTATTATTGCTCCAAAGCTACTGGGGGCAGCAGAGAGCTAATGCTGTCATTTTAGTTGTCTAGTAAGATAAATAAGTGCCAGTGAAGCAAAAAGCATGTGATTACTCAGTGCACCTGCAGAAACAGACGATATTCTATCAGGAATCCTTCAGTCATGAAGACACTCGCTGTTGTAAGTTACAGCGATACAAACGTGCTGGGATTGTGTTTTGGGAGTTGACATTTCTGCTAGGCCATATTGACACTGGCAACCAACTGTGTTTTTTTTTACACCAATATCTACAGAGGAATTTTATGGAGGCACTATGGTTAGTGATCAATAAAAAAAACAGATTAATATGTTTATTATTTAGTGATTTATCTTAGAAATGTTGAATTCCTTGTCAAATTAGCAGTTACAGTAACCCTTCACTGGAGTCACACCACCTGTTTTATTTAGTTATGAGCTGTATGGGATGCAGTGCTACCAACCTCAGAGAAAATAAGGGTTTGATTGAAGGCAACCATCAGTGACAGGTGACAATTGACTACATTGTAAACAAAACCCAAATGCTGCACAGTGAATTCCTCTGCAGTATATGTGCTTGACTAAAGTGATAAAATGAATTTGAGATGCAGTCACTTTGGTTTTGCCTCAATTGCATAGGATTTTATTGCATTTTTATTTTTTAAATGAATATAGCAACAAATACAGTGAAATGCACAACCAACCGCTCTGGACAGCATAGCTGTTGTATGACCTACTGATTGGGCAGCGCAATATTGCATTTTAATGTCATATTCACATGTGTCATATATAAATATGACATATATATTTCTTAATATATTGGAACAAATATTAAACTATTTTTTTTTTGTTTATTTGTTTAAAATTTAGATCTAGTTTTATTGTTATGCTTATTTTTAAATCATCTGTTTACAAAAAAATGTGTATTTAATTTTCCCCCTTATTATAATAGATTTTTTTTAAAGAATTTTAATTCTTAATTAATTTGTTAATTAAACTTAGGTTTATTTATATTTATTTATTTAGCAGATGTTTTATCCAAACTCCAAAGCGACTTAAAAGTCGCAAGCTGAAGTAATTAATCCAAGGGAGGCAACGATAAAAGTAGTGTAATTATACTGAATTCACATGAATACAAATGTAAAGGAAGTGTGTATGTGTGTATTTATTTGTTTATTTATTTATTAAAAGGCTGGTTAGTCAAGTGTTCCCAGAAGAAGTGAGTTTTTAGTAGATTGTGCCAGATTCTGCTATTCAGATGGTTTATAGGTCGTTCCACCACCAAGGGACAGTAAGTGTGAAGGATTGCGAAGGATTGTCAATCCCTCAGTGAACTCTTTAACTCTTTATTTCTATCCTGATAATGTTTTTACCGTAATTAAACAGAATACACTATCAGTGATAAGTGTGAAATATATATTTTTTAATGGTTTTGAAAGAAGTGTCATCTGCTCACCAAGGCTGCATTTATTTTGCATTTATTTACGGTAAAAATACAGTAAAAACAGTAACATTGTAAAATATAATTACAATTTCAGATAAGTGATTTCTATTGAAATATATTTTAAAATGTAATTTATTTCTGTGATGCGAAGCTGAATTTTCAGCATCATTACTACATGATCATGAACATTGAATATACATTGTCACATGATCCTTCAGAAATCATCCTGATTTGATGTGCAGTTATTATTGGTACTCACTCATTAATAATGATTCCCGTTATGTTCACTGTTGAAAACAGTTTATGCTGATTAATATTTTTGTGTAAATCATTATTTATTTTTAGGATTCTGTGATGAATAGAAAGTTCAAAAGGACAGCATTTATTTGAAATATAAATCTTTTGTAACATAATAAACTGCCACTTTTAACTAGTTTAATGCATCCTTGCTGGTTAAAAGTATTGATTTCCTCTTCTTTTTTTCAGCTTTGAATCACAGAAATAAATTACATTTTTAAATATATTCAAATAGAAATCAGTTGTTTTAAATTGTAATAATATTTCACAATTTTACAATTTTTACTGTATTTTTTTATGAAATAATTGCAGCCTTGGTGAGCAGAAAAGGCTTATTTCAAAAACATAATCTGCATTATTCCAAACCGGTTTCAGCACCAGATCATAATTCTGTTATGCCATTTTATAGAAATGCTTACTTAAATTACATATCAATTTTTTAAGAGTTCCAGAGATCAAATGCTACTGAACATGAATGACCCAGCTGGAGTTTTAGCAGTAGCGTCCCGTGGGGACGGAGGTCAGCACTGAAGTTCCTGGAAGATGGACTTCATCTGTCAGTACTCCTCCTCTTAGTCTTGTCTCATAAATTTCAAAAACATGCTGTGCTTTTTCACCGAAATCACTGTGGTACTGGATGGAAAAGAGCTGGAGAGAAAGAGAGCAATTGAAAGAGAGAGATTAAAGGACGGAGAGATGGGGGGAGACAGAGGGGAAGGTGTAGGGGAACTTTCCACCCAGGTTAGCAGTTGGCAGGTCAGTCACAGACTACGGTTTGGAACAGTGACAGTGATAGGAATAATATGTTTTATTCAAAAGGATGAAACAGCAAGTGGGGCCGCCGAAGCTCTCAGCAATTCAGACTTCTTGTCATTTGCTGGGGTTCAATTAAGCTGCAAAGTATCAGGATGACGTGACGAGAGAGCAAAAGAGGGGAGAGAAGGCAAGGGAAGCCAAGTATATACTGACACAGCAACTGAGAGAAACCAAACACAGAAGGAAGGCCACTGAGGATTGAAATTCCCTCATTTTCGGAGCAGAAAAAATGCATAGCTTCCTCTCGCATTGCAGGTATGAGCTTGACTCTTCAAAGAAACACTGTTGCCCTTCTTCAAATGCAGGCTACGCAAACTATCTTAGCTGGAGAACATACAGTTGTGGTCAAAATTTTACATACACCCTGCAGAATCTGAAAAAAAAAAAGTTAATTATTTTACCAAAATAAGAGGGATCATACAAAATGCATGATATGTTTTATTTAGTACTGTGCTGAAAAAAATAAATATTTCACACAGAAGAAGACAAAATACTAGCTGAATTTAGAAAAATTACCCTGTTTAAAAGTTTACATATGCTTGATTCTTAATACTGTGTGTCGTTGCCTATGATAACTTATGATATGACAAATATATATATATATATATATATTTGTGGGTTGTTCATGAGTCCCTTGTTTGTCTTGAACAGTTAAACTACCCGTTGTTCTTCAGAAAAAAATCCTCCAGGTCCTGCAAATTCTTTGGTTTTCCAGCAACTTTTGCGTATTTGAATACTTTCCAACAATAACTGTATGATTTTGAGATCCATCTTTTTTTTACACTGATGACAACTGAGGGACTCATACGCAACTATTACAAAAGGTTCAAACATTCACTGATGCTCCAAAAGGAAACACAATGCATTAAGAGCCAGGGGGTGAAAACATTTGAACAGGATGAGGATGTGTACATTTTTCTTATTTTAAATATCGTATTTTTATTTTTCATTTAGTACTGCCCTTCAAAAGCTACGAAAGATACTTGCATGTTTCCCAGAAGACAAAATAAGTTCAGTTTACCCTGATCTTCAAATTCAGCTCTTAATGCATCACGTTTTCTTCCTTCCTTTTGAATAAGGTTGTTTTTATAAATTCAGCTAGCATTTTGTCTTCTGGACTATATGTAAACATCTTTTATGTATATATCTTATTCAGGACAGTACTAAATAAAAGATAACATGCATTTTGTATGATCCCTCTTATTTTGGTAAAATAATTCATATTTTGCAGATTGTGCAAGGTGTATGTAAACTTTTGACCACAACTGTATGTGTACTGGACACAATATCCTGCTCTTCCGTATTCTATGTTCAAAATGGAATCACAATTCAGTAGAATTCAGTAGCTCTGTAAATAAATAACTATACTACCTCAAAGAGTTAAATAGTTCCCCGAAAAATTCAAATTCTGTCATTTATTCACCATCAAGTTGTTCCAAACCTGTGTGAATTTCTTTCTTCTTCTGAACATAAAAGAAGATATCTTGAAGAATGTTGGTAACCAAACAGTTGCTGGTAGCCATTGACTTCCAACAGTTAATTTTGTCTAAAATTTACATTTATTATTTATGAAATTATATTTCATATAGATAAACTTAATAAATTTATAAAGTTTTCCAGTATTATTTTATTATTATTTGTATACTGTTGTTTATTAGTAAAATAACGTTTTAGTAATATTATGTGCTTTTGTCATTTTTATTTAGATTTGAAATTATTTACTTTTATTTTAGTATTAGTAATTTACTTTTATTTTAGTTAGTTGCCAAGGCAACATTTCTAATTTGTTTAAAGTTTATTATTATTATTATTATTATTTCAGCTTTATTTAAATTAGCGAAAATGGTTTTTAATAGTTTGTTAATTTAGTTTTCACCTTCATTTGTTGCAGTTTTAGTAATGTTGTTGTTGGTGTGTGTGTGTGTGTGTGTGTGTGTGTGTGTTTAACAGCTTTATACACTTTTACATTTTTATTTTGGTATTATTTTGTTATTTTAGTACAAGTTAAAATGAGAAATGTGCCTTGGCAACTAGCTACTAAAATAAGTTTGCCTTTTTTATTATTATTTAGGTAAGTTTTTTATGATTTTAGTTTTAGTTAGCTATAATAAACCAGTAGTTTGTTAACTGGTTTAAAATCTAGCTGACCAGTTATCAAGTGTACAAAAGAGCAGTGTTGTGTTTTCATTTATAAATGAGTTTTTGGAAGAAGGCAATTGTGTGATCGTAGCTCCTTTTTTTTTGTATTTAATTCAGAGTTGATTACTCAACATCATTCATCTATATAAACATGCAACCTAGAGAGGTCATGTGCATCATCAGTGCAGGCAATGCAACACGCCAGTATTTCATTTCAAGCATAGACTTGTTCTCCAATTCTTTCTCCTCCTCCTCCTCATCCACAGCTTCGGAAATCGTCTCTTTCCTTCCTCTCTGACTGACAGGATCACTTCTTGTCCTACTATCCGCTCTGGCTTTGTACTTCCGCCTGCTCTCCTCCCTCCTCTGGAATTGTGTTCTTCGCACTGCGGAACTGAATGGAAATTATTGAATCCGAGGAAGTTCAGTGCATCACAACTATCTCCTCGCACACTCTCTCAGGTTCATCTGCATTCCAGCTGTACGTCAATGGCCCCTCCACTTCCATTTATTCTAACGGATAAAGTGGCTGCCAGCAGGACAGTATTTGCAAAATATCATTTTGTATTCTCTCTTTGTCTCTCTCACCCTCTGCGAAGGGAAAGTTTCCCTCAGAGTGTGAGTACATGCTCATGCATGGAGAAATGGGGTTTAGTTTCCACAGCTGACCTTATAAGCTCTGGTCATTTGAAAGCTAGATTTCTCTCTCTCTCTCTCTCTCTCTCTCTCTCTCTATACTGTGTGTATATATATATATATATATATATATGTATATATATATATGTATGTATGTATATATATATGTATAATATATATATATTAATATATTAATATGCAATTCTGAGAAAAACTTTAGAACGGCAAGATATAAAATTGCAAATTTATAAAAAAAAGTTTTTTTTTTTCAGAATTCTGATTTTTTTTTTGTTCCCTTTAGAATTCTGATTCTAATCTTTTGCACTTCTGACTTCTGTTTCCACCACAAAATGAAAAATAAAAAGAGGCAATTGCGGTAATTGCTTTTTATCTCAGAATTCCAACTCACCATTCTCAGAATTCTTAGAATTCAGACTTTTTTTTTCTCAGAATTGTGAAAACAGAAGTCTGAATTGCAACATATAAAGTCAGAATTGTTAGAAAAAAGATTGAATTGTCAGATAAAAAGTCGCAATTGCCTTTTTATTAATTCCCACCCCTTCCATAATCACGATCCTTCATTCTAATATGCTGATTACTTGTGCTGCTTCATATTTTGGTGGAAACCAAAAGTTGTTAAGCTAACTATGTATGATTTTCATTAGTTGCGCTTTATTATTCACATGCATCTTTTTTTTTCCAGTTCATTTCAAGATGCATTGCACCAGATTTTAACAGCAGATATTTCAGAGATTTAAAGTCTTACAAATGTCTGTTCTGATTTAAGTTTTTATTTTTCCATTCTTATTCACACTTTTGCGGGGGTTTTTTCAGTCACAGGTCACGCGAAATCCAATGGAGTTTGGTGTCATTGACGCACAGCAAGTTTGAATATGCATATGCAAATGAGTTTTAAGAGCTGCGGCAGAGGAAAATGTTATCAGTAAATAACGAAGGACGTGGAATATAAGGCACCAGTTGTAATATGCTACATTTCATTTATAGCTAATATATGCTATATTTGCTATATAGTCCTTCTCGGCAGGCCCAGTTCTGATTGACTTTGATTTGATGTAAAAAGCAGCCTGCATAGCCCATTTTGTTGTCCACAGCAAGATAATAAATTTTTTATTTTTTTTTTTGTGAGATGAGGGTGAATAGTTGACACACATTTTCATTTGGCCTCATCCAGTTACTTCAGTCTTCTGTGATTTGTTGTATGTCTTATGACCTGAGGTTATTGAACTATAACAGACACACCACTGGATTAGAGGTATTGGTCAGTGAAGTGGCTCCTGTCTGACTGATGCCCCCTGCTGGAAAATAATCATCATTCTCTTCAGTAAAATGGCTCACCTAGTTTAAGTATGTTTATACACCTCAAAAACTATTTTCTTAATGTAATTGTCTTTTTTTAGTTAGCATATTAATTCAACGAGAATAATGAAATTAATGATTAAATGATCATTAAAATTAGTGATTTTAAAGTATTAAGCAGGAACTCTTTTCAACACTGATAATAATAATAAATTAATTGTTTCTTGAGCAGCAAATCAGTATATTAGAATGATTTCTGAAGGATCATGTGACACTGAAGACTGGAGTAATGATGCTGAAAATTCAGCTTTGCATTTTAAAATATATTCAAATAGAAAAGTTATTTTAAATTGTAATACATTTTCACAGCATTTCTGATTTTACGGTATTTTGTGGTTTTCAGTTTTCTTTTCTCCTGTGTTTTATGATACTTAATTCAATTTGATAGATAATATTGAACTTATGTGACATTGTTTTGTGACAAATTGTTGGACAGTCTCTTGACCTCTGAGGTCAGAATCATAATTTCAATGGTGGGATATTGTGGAAAGTACCTACAAAGTGTTTTTATAACCATGAATTTTCAATATATACAGTTATTGGCACAGTCATAAAATTATGAAACAGCATAAAACAAAAGCTGCATGTTTGTAAGAAACAAATCCATCAGTAAGACGTTTTTAACTTCAAACCATTGCTTCCGGCTAAAATATGAAAAAAATCTCAAAATCTGATGAAGAAACAAACTCATCTACATCTTGGATGGCCTGAGGGTGAGTAAATTTTCAGCAAATTTTCATTTTGGGGTGAATTATTCTTTTAAGATCAGCTTTGCAAAGATATGCTTGACCTGTTTGGAGGCCTGAAACCTACTATACATTAGTATGACAAAAAATGCTTAATTTAGTTTGATGTTGCATTCCAGATTTTTTCCATGTTGAAGTCTGCATGAGTAAATGTATCTGAGACTAAAATGTTTATATCTGATCTTCGGATAACATCAAGAAAAATATTGAAATCTTTTACTTATACAATAAAAACCAACCTACCCAAACCTGAACTGGCATAAAGCTTCAGCTTTCAATATGTCAGTATTGTAGATGCAGTTTCATTACATGTCATGCAGAATGGAGGCCTTTTAAACTCTTTTCTCACTGACGGGTGAATTAATCTCGAGCACCAAAAGCTCATTCTCACTTTAATATAGTGCCACTTCATAGAGGGTCATTGAATAAGTTTGAAAGATGGAAATGCAACCAAATGCATGAAAAATACACATTCAGCGATAAATGGCTTGCATTTCCTCGCTTTTTTTTTTTTTTGGTAAATGCATTGTGTCAGAGATCTGAATAGCATGTCATAATCAATTTTTACGGAAGCACAAAAACATTATAGATTTATTTTACACAAAGCAGCAAAATGCATTATTAAGTCGTGTTTCAACAAAGACAAGAAATATGCCAAGCAGGTGGAAACAAATCTGACTCCTGAAGCCAAACGCATCCAAAGCAAAGGTCTCAGTCCAAGACGGATAATATGCTAGTAATGGAACAGTAACAATCAAATCAAAGACATTCGGAGATGCTGACATAACATATTTTTCATTCAATGTTGGGAAATTGCTTAGTTTTTCACGCTGTTCATAATTTGTAGCAGTCCGACTCTATTGGGCCTAGACAAAAAATAGCTACTACAAATATGCTATTTAAGCTATTTTTTAATATATAACTTTTAAATGATGCATTATATTATAGTCAAAGCAGTATTTATCTGGCACAAAATAATGAGTGTTTTTAAGACTTTAAAAAGTTAAAGGTTCTTAAAGGGGACATTGGATGCAAAACTCACTTTAACATGGTGTTTGCATATTGTCTTAGCAGTGTGTGGACACATAAACCCTGCAATGAAAAAATCCATTCACTCCTTTTTATAAATCCCCAAAAAACCTAAACAGTCTCAATTATCGAGCAGTTTTGATTTTCTGAGCAGTGTGACGTCATAATGCTCAGGCCCCGCCCACAGCCGGTGACGGACTGCCCCGTATTAGCATATTTCCGCTTTCAGCCGGTTGTACGCTGTCCACCGTTTTCTCTGCGCTCGAGCAGCTGTAGCGACAACAATGTCTCGTTAGCAATGCAGCTGTTTTGTAGTTGGATGTGAAATTGAACTGAAGACGCAGTGGGTTAGTTTTGTTTTTGATGGTACCTGAATACACAAAAAAATGGAAGAGAGAGGCGGGGTGAGCAGTAGCTCATTATCATTTAAAGAAACATGCACTGAAATGGGTCACTGTGAACAGAGCCGTTTTTGACAAGGTAAAAAGGTGTTGTTTTACACGACAATTGAGAAATTTTAATCAAAGTATGTTGCAGACATTTAAGGAAGTCATAAGAGGCCAAGGATTATTCTTATTTTTCTTGTTTTCTTGTGATCACGACTTAATTTTCTCTTGATCTCATAACATACCTGGCAATAAAGCTCATTCTGATTCTGATTCTGATTCTGATTCTGTTCTGTTGTGACGTTCTTACTGCTAGATGACTCACCCTTATGAAAATTAACCATGATTTTACTACAAATAAAACCAAAAAAACATGGTAACCATGGTAGTTTAACCATGGTATTTGTAGAAAAACTGTGGTTATACAAATGGTAATCAATATACCAAAAAAAAAACACTTTTACAATAAAACCGTGGTTAATTTTCGTAAGGGATCACAGTTTCACTACCGCAATAGCGTTCGGTGTGATAGGCTACTAAACTTATTGCTTATTAAAACCACTGTTGACGTCACTGCATAGTATTCTGTTTGTAGCTATATCTTTATTTGTGCATCTTTGAAGTACATGATGGTTAGTTAATAAGCGGGAATTATGTTGTGTTTGACACGCTTTAAGGACATATTTGTAATGTGCATCTTCTTATTGTTATGTATCTTGATTGTTAATCATTAAATGTATATTGATAAAAAACGTGATTTATATATGTAAATATGTGTCGAATTTAATTCAGTGATGTTATACAGTGTTGTGATCTTTTATATTTTCTACATATCTTTGTAGGAAACCACACACACACACTCACATAAACACTCTTCTCAAACAGCATCGCAAAGCTTGTAATGCACATGGTATCAGTCAGAGCCTATCCTACGTGACTAATAAAAATTGCAAACAAATTATATATAATTTTATTTCAAACAAATGAGGGAAATCAAGTGAGCTGAATCCACCTGAGCTTGCGGTGTTGAATGCTCTGATGTTAGACCATTTAAACATTTGCACAAGCAAAATATTTATCGTACTGTCTCTTGAAAAAAAATCCACAGTGATTGATTATCCTATATTTATTTATTGTACACGTTATTACTAAGCGAAGCAAAATTTCCTGAAATAGCCTATGCACTACATACAGTAGTGCACGGTTTATCTGTTGAACAGATGTGCATCAAAGTTGCTTTCGTTACTATAGCAACAGTAGGCTCACAACATATTTTTTGGTGTTTAAAAAAATCTAACAATCTAACAAAAACTTTTGTGTCGAGATCATGAGATAATTAAGTCGTGATCATGAGAAAACAAGAAAGAAAAATAATCATAATCCATGGCCTCTAAGGACATTAGATTAGACATTTCATGAAGACCCTAAAGAACCAACTTGTGGAAAGTGGGCATCCGATATCCCCTTTAAGTTTTTTTTTTCTATTTTCTCTTATGATTACAGCATTTATTTGATTAAAAACACAGTAAAAATAGTAATATTGTGAAATATTATTACAATTTCAAATAACTTGTGATTAATTATTTTCAGAATTTTTTCTTTGGTGAATAGAAAGTTCAAAAGAGCAGCATTTGTTGGAATTAGAAATTGTAACATCAACTTTTAAATGTCTTTACTGTCACTCTTGATCAATTAAATGCTGAACTAAACTAAAAATAAATACTATTTAATTTCAATCATTCAATCATATTGACTCCAAAATTTTGAACCGTATTGTAGCTTTTGGATGGAAAAGCTCTGCTGTTATGAAACAACTATACTTTTAAGCTAAAGGAAAATGCAGTTACTTTAGATGTTACTATTTCTCCCCAACACTGGTGCTGTTGTGAAAAAAAAAAGAAAAGCAAAAAGAAAAGAAAACAAATTCATATAATATGACCAGTGGTTTGCAAAAAAAAAAAGAGCAGTGGTAGCATTTTTTATTTCCAGAGTAAGCAGAACATGCATGCTGTGACATGCTTTCAATGATCAAGTTCACATGACTCACATCAGGGCATCAGTGAGCCTCATGCGCCACTTTGACCTCCACGTGACAAATGTTGCAATGGATGGGTGATTTTATGAGGTTGCTATGTAGCAAGAAAGCGAGAAGTGTAGATTGTAAAAATAAATAAATAAAAATACTGTAAGCTAACATGAATTGCATAAAAATAAAAGCTGTTTGCAGGTGTGTAAAACATGGAAAAGTATCCTTGATATGTACACCTGATAATCATACACATGCTGAATGAATTCTACAGCATTCCACTGTTTAGTGTAGAAATTGGCACTTTTTCATGTTTGCACCAGTGAATGAAGGGAATTGTCTGGTAAGCATTGCCAATACTGTGAAAGGTCATCAGTAAATTAAATTATTTGACAGAAGAAATATTAGTCTGCCTCTGCATTTTTAATGCAACAATTATGCCTTGGAATGCACATTATAATGCATTGTATGATCTCATGAATAATTGTAACCACAGTTATAATACACTATAATAATTATCTATAATTGTTACAGCTTGGTAATGCATTGACAACCAGATGTACTGCAAATATTATGCATTTTGATTTCGGTTACAAATACCTATGAAAAGATATAGTGCATAACCATCTACATTATGAATAGCTTTATGTTGCATTATATAAAAAAAGACCTGGTGTTACAGAGATGTTTGTGATTTTAAATGAAATAAACAGTAACACTTTACTTTTAAAGTTTAAAAATGCATTTCCAATGCATCAGTTTCAATGTTTGGGTGGTTTTTAGAGATGAAAAGTGGTTTACAGCTGTGGCTTTGAAAGACAGATTCAAGTCAAAAAGAGGCAAAATTATCATTTTAAAGACTTGTTTTCATTAACACAGTCATGGCTGACTGCAATGACTATATTGTTCTTTGATATTTTAATTGAAAAAAATGCCAGGACCGCTAAATAGCAGCTCTTCAAGCACTACACAACTTTTGAATATCCAAGTGTAAGAAATAACCCTTACATTTCACAGACCGCAGCATGTTTGGCTATAGTGGCATGCTATTTACTGTTAAAGGAAATTTGTGTGCAATGCACATTATACACGTTTTCTGTATGCATGGAAAACTCAGTTGACCTACAGTTAGGGATGGGCGATTTTTCTGATTAATTTGAATGTAATGTTTTGCCATAATTTTATTTAATTTTTTTAAATCGAGGAATCATGGATTTGAATACAAATATTAGTGGATGTTACAATTAGCAATACGCCAGTGATAACAGTTAAGAGATAAAAAATTATTAGAGCATGACGAATATAAAATATCTTTCAAAAGTTTGGGGTCATTAAGGTTTTTTTTTTTTTTTAAGAAATTTCTATTTTTAAATTGAGAAAAAGTGACAGTAAAGGTTTATATTGTTACAAAAGATTTCTATTTTGAATAAATGCTGTTCTTTTTAACACTTAATAATTCAAAAAATATCAAGCAGCACAACTGTTTCCAACATTGATAATAAATCAGCATATTTGAATGATTTCTGAAGGATCATGTGACACAGAAGACTGGAGTAATGATGCTGAAAATTCAGCTTTGTATCACTGGAATAAATTACATTTTAAAATATATAATAGAAAACACTTATTTTAAATAGGTCATGAATTAAGAAATCAACATTACCTTGATCTTTTGACATATAAGAGCTCATTGTAGTATAAAAACATCCTGTAAGATTCAGAACTCAAGTCTTTTTCATTAGTCTAAAACAGCTTATATTGAAGCCAATCTGCCAAAACGACAGCTTGTGGAATGTGTCGCTCTATGACGTAATAGTGTGGCTAAACCCCGCCTCCACTGTCTGTTTAGCTCCACCCACCGATTCACGCATGTAGTGTAAATAACGAGAGAGTTGAACGCAGGACAACAAGACACTGTTCAGAGCCAAGCTGTGGAAAAACAAAGTCTTTGCATCGCCTTCCTTCTGATCCCAACATTAGGAAAGAGTGGATAAGAGAAGTTTATTTTTAATGAGTAAGAACTCGGTCCTTTGTTCACTTCATTTTTACCGCAGATTTGTTTGCAAACAAGACACAATTCAACGCAGGACTTTCAGACAGACTGAAACTAATGATGATGCTGTGCCGAATATATTTGAATCCGACAGTAGGCTAATGTTGCACCACACAAGTGTGAGTAACTGTTTTTATTACGTGATCACTATTGCTTTGTCTTTTATTACAGATCGTTTGATATGTTCTTAGTATTTATGCGTTTTTGACCTAAATCACAGCAGCGTCCATCTAGCATCTGTCCATATATCATCTTCAATATCCATCGGAGCCGATCCTGGGATTGGAAATGGCCGCGCAAAAAAACAGTATTCTGCGCATGATCTGTGACCTCTTAATTTTTCTTTATTTTTTTTTGGAAAGGGGGCATTTTTCCAACGCCTCCAGAAATGCCAATTTTACGTCGTGGTAATGAAACCCCTGGAATTTAATGAATGCCGTAGCGGTCAAACGCACACATCTGTTAGCCAATCACAGCAGTGGGCGTTTACTTCCGAGTCTACAATCCGCCACGCCTATTCAGAGCGTTCAGATGAGGGTGTCAAAACAGGAAAGAAAATATTACTTTTGAATTATGATGTTTTTTTATGTAAAAATCTTGATAACACTATAAGTGGACCTCAGAGTACAGTACAAAATAATAAAAAAGCAGTTCATGACCCCTTTAAATATTTCTCAATATTACTGTTTTTACTGTATTTTGATCAAATAAATGCAGCCTTGATGAGCATAAGAGACTTCTTTAAAAAACATTAAAATCTTACTGATCCCAAAAATTTGAACAATATAGAGTACAACTATTCTTTATATTTGTCCTTGCCCTTATTATTATCATTATTATTATTTAAACATGTTTTTCTAAGCTTATACTGACACTCTCTCATGCTGTATTGCATTCTGAACAGCATTTGAACTGCAGTGATCGAATGTCTCTGTTGTTTTGTGTAAGATGGAAGTGTCCAGTTTTGGTCTACAGTCACAGAGGTGGTAGTTACCGTCCTATCAGCACTCTGAACACACTCAGGCTCTCTTCCATCTCCATCAGCAGCACTCTAGAGAGAGTCAGGTCCTCATTAATGGAATACCTGATCACAGAGGACTTCTGCAATCTCTGTCTATCTCAAACAAACACACACAAATGTGTGAAAACTGTCAGGAATCTTCATTCTCTCAGTTTGTCTCACACGCACATTATATCAAATCAGTGCAGATGCAGAAATGATGCTTTTAGTTTGTGTATTTTAGTTTTGAGGTCATCTTTATTGTGCTCAAAAGGTTAAAAGTTAACCTTTTAGGGTTGTGCGCCATTCATAACTTAATATTCGAACTGAACTGAATATTTTAAATTCCATTTTAATTCCTAAATTTGAATTGAGGTAGCAGATAGGATGCAGCACTAGGAAGAATTAAGAAGAGGAAGAATTAAAATGAATTTAAATTCAGGAAAAATGTAAACTACAGATTTTGTAATGTTTTCGAAAGAAGTCTCTTCTGCTGACCAAGGCTGCAATTATTTGACTACAAAAAGGAGTAAAAGCAGTAATATTGTGAAATTTTATTACACATGTTTTTCTATTGTAATATTGTAATATATTTATAATCATTAGCTGAAAATTCTGCTTTGACATCACAGAAATAAATAACATTGTAAAATACGTTAACATAGAAAAGTTAAGGTTGAATTTCAGCTTATGAAAACTGTTAAATATATTAAAATATTAAAATAAAACATTTATTTTAAAATGTAATCATATTTTGCAATATTACAGTTTTACTGTATTTGATCAAAGAAATGCAGTCTTGGTGAGCAGAAGAAACTTCTTTCAAAAACATTAAAAAAACAAACAAACAAAAAACATAATTATTCCAGACTATTGAACAAGTGTATAACTGTGACACATTTTCTACAGTGTAGAAAAGCAATGTTTGTCAGGAATGATGGATGGACCTAGTTTGTAATGTCACTTAAATTTGCATTTAGTTTACATATTGCATCATATTTAATAAATATTTGCTTCAGGGGGGAAGAACACTTAATTTCCTTGAATGCATTACCTGTGTTGAATTTCAATTCAGCAAACTGCTGTTACTGACATTTAAATTGCAGTTCAACTTCCTGTGGGTGTGGCCAATTCAGTTAAAATGAACAAAAATGAAAAGGGGGCCAGTTATTTCATTCTGAATTTTGCACAACCCTGATTCATATACACTATCAAAAATGCTGGGTTGTTTCAACCCAACTTTGGGTCAAGTATGGACTAACCCAACTGTTGGGTTAAAATTTTTACCCAAAAGTTGGGTTAGTCCATTTTTGACCCAAGGTTGGGTTGAAACAACCCAGCATTTTTTAGAGTGTACATGTATATAATTTGAGAGAAAAGAATTGCTTATGATTGCCAATCTATACAATTATTTTTGCTGTAATGGACAGATATACTTAGTTTTTAAAAAAAGAGCAGTTTATTACTCTATGCTGTGACAGCAAATTTGTCAAACTTGGATTAAATGACCATAAAAATGCTGGGTTGTTTCAACCCAACTTTGGGTCAAATATGGACTAACCCAACTTTTGGTTTAAAAATGTAACCTAACAGCTGGGTTAGTCCATATTTGACCCAAAGTTGGGTTGAAACAACCCAGCATTTTTTAGAGTGTACATGTATATAATTTGAGAGAAAAGAATTGCTTATGATTGCCAATCTATACAATTATTTTTGCTGTAATGGACAGATATACTTAGTTTTTAAAAAAAGAGCAGTTTATTACTCTATGCTGTGACAGCAAATTTGTCAAACTTGGATTAAATGACCATATGTATCTGTTACATAACTATATATTAAAGCATGTCATGAACATTTTTGTCTTGCATGAAACAGCTGTCTGGGTTTGTTTGGTCCTGTGGATGTCGATTTGCCACTTGTATATAAATTCACACTGCTTCGTGCTTATCATGACTTTCGTGCCTCCAAACTGCTGGTGTAGGATAAATCGATAAACATCTCCAATTTTTTTAGCCTTAATTAAGTTATCATTGATCTGTCCCTATGACCAGAGGCGTAGCAATAGGGCAGGCAATTGCCTGGGGCCCTGCATTTTGAGGGGGCCCCCGACAGCTGACCATTTGAGCAATCGGAAGTGTAATTATTAATATAACATGGAGCATTATATCTGCATCCCCCCAAGGGACCCCCTCTCATGTGACGCTGGATGTGCTTGCTTTTTCCTCGTGATGCGTCGGCCGCCGTTTAAAAACTGGCACAGCGCTTACTCGTGCATTTGCTAATTTAAACATAAAGAGGACTTATCCGTCTGGCAGCCAGAAGGGGAAAAAAAGCAAGAAGAGGAGGAAAAGAGAAAAATCAAGCGTAGCGTTAGTTCTGGCAGGTCACGTTAGTCAAGCTCGCATCAGCTGACTTTCAGCTGATCCCCATCTACCTATAGGAATACGACACCTATCTAAGCATTCATATATAAGGTCCCTCAGTATTATCAGCAGTTTTCGCATTGCTCAATAGCTAATTACCCTCCTCCACTAGGGAAACTAGGGAGTTGAAATGGCAACTGAGCTAATGAGTGATCCTCTGCTGATACAATGGTAATTTCATGTCATTTTCATCTTAAGTCTTTGTTTTCCACCAGGAGACAATTTTTTCCCCCGTCTTCTTGATGAATGAAAGTGAACATTTAAAGTGAATTTTGGTAGAGGTTTTATTTTGAGGGGAGGGGGGGGGTGCTCGTCTTTGTCACCCATGTTTAGTTTGCATCCCTGGGTACTGTGTCTTGCTGCCAGTGGGAAGCCCACTAATCAATATAAATAAATATCATTAAATTTACTTAGTTGACATTATTTATTTAGCTCTTCTACATTAAATTAGTTGAGTTAACATAATTAGTTGTCAACTAATAAAACTAGTAAAGCTGATAAAAAACATTAGAGCCTGACCGATATATCGTTTTGCCGATATTATCGGCCATTATGAGCCGATATGCCGCCGACATGAGCATTTTTTTTTACAGAACATATAACGCAGATTAAATGCTTCTAAATGGTGTAATTACTTAGTTTGTCCAGCAGAGCGCGCTCCATTGTTTGCTGCTGGCGACCCAGGTCAGTGTAGTGTAGAGATGCGTGGATGAGCTCAAACTTCACCCGAGTCCACTGCTTCAAATTATCCGCCCACCGCCCACCCGCACCTTTATTTGATCGTCACATTACAATGATTCAAATTCTTAGTTTTGCATGATGATATGATGAATGGATGGTTCATTTTTAACAGCAGATTCAGTGACGTTAGAGACTAGAGCTGATCTGCGCATCACGGCACGCGTCTGCGGCGCATGAAAGCCTGTGTTCACTGGAACTGATCGCGGCCACTCAATGCTGGTGTTTA
>NW_015548223.1:1726287-1738988 GCF_001515605.1 Sinocyclocheilus anshuiensis | reverse complement strand
GTAGAATAGAACCCATTATAATCAGTGATGTTGTCTACACTGTATACAGTAAACTGATGCCTCGTTCTATTTATGATGTGCTGACACAAAGTTCAAATGATTTTCAATTGTCGCATCCTGTTGCGGCGCAGACACGGTGTCAGCATAGTTTGTCAATACAGTCAGTAACGTAGCAGATTGAAAAGTTAGTATCTTTTTGCAGTCCAATAGACGGCAGTGCGGTGGTGGCTTGTGTCTGTTGAATGGAGATTTAACGCTACGTTGTCACCTAGTTGGAGAGACTCAATGATAAGTAAATAAACAACAATGTCCCCGTATCTTACTCTTTAGCTTATCATATTCGTTTGCTACATTAGTAGGGCCCTATGATTTCCGCGATGCAGAAAACATGGATGGAGTCGCGGAATCCAGTCTTAAAAACGGAATTTACTGTATAACGCAGAATTTGTCTTATTTTTAATGAATAAATAAAAAACAGGTCAATACATATATATAGACTGTGCTGTGAATATTAAACTGCAAAAAGACTTATTTCAATACGAATCCTCATGTTCTGCATGTTCGTTTGATTACCAGAAAATACACAACACAGAATTTGTGAAAAAATATTATTCATTATTATTATTTATTCATATTAGATTAACGCGGAATTTCATTGAATTTGTCTTATTTTTGATGAATAAATAAAAAACAGGTCAGTACATATATATAGACTGTGTCTGTGAATATTAAACTGCAAAAGTTGATTTAAATATGAATGTTCTGCATGTTCATTTGATTACCAGAAAATACACAACACAGAGTTTGTGAAAAAAATTTTTTTTATTAATTATTATTATTTATTCATTTTAGATGTTTACATTTGGACAAGCTGTGCTTCCTGCATAAACCTGCCCCTGTTGGTTTGGCAGTAGCTTGCTTGCCCTACACAGTTACCTTGTTTAATTTCTTAATTCAAGTTAGATATATTTTGTTCTATTTGTGTTTTAAGTTATTTATAATAAGTGAAGTGAAGTTTACTGTTATGTGCACTGATGTCAGACTCATTTTGAATAATAAAGTTTATTGTTAAATTGTTAAATACCCTGACTCCACTACATAGCCCTATGTTTGTCACGTCATTTTAAGTGTTTGTTCACCACATTTGAGTTATCAATGCAAAAAATGTGTTTGTTTATATATTCTGTTGGCTATATACTGTATTCTATATACAGTACCAGTCAAAAGTTTGGACACACGAATGGAAAGTGTGTCCAAACTTTTGACTATACTGTACTATAATATAGCCTACACATAAAGAATATCGGCCGATATATCGATATCGGGCTTTTTTACTCCCTAATACCGGTATCGGCCTCGGCCCCCAAAAAAAACATATCGGTCGGGCTCTAAAAAACATACCTCAGGTCAACAATGAACCAATTGAGGCTGTCAGCAGCTGGCACTAATTTCAATTGAACGGAACATACGAAGGTCTTTGGATATGAAGGACATAGTGACAGCATTTGCTGTAGCTAAGGCTCGTAAGCACCATTTTTAAGGTGACAATCCGTTACTGTAAATATGAAGATTGTACTGTATCTTCAAGATTGTATTGTACAGTATTGTCTCTTCTGCCATAAAGATGAAGATTGATATTTTGTTAAAGAATAAGCACTTTGTTTTAAAAAATAAAGAATTTATGTTCTATTATATGTGTTTTAACTACTCTTTGTATGTTGTATAAATATATATCTAGGTAACGAAGATATATTAACAAAATAATCTTTTAGTAGGGCCTCATCTATTAATTTTGCCTGGGGCCCCCACTTCATCTTGGTTCGCCTCTGTCTATGACAGCACACACGCAGAGGGTCCACACTGACCGTATGCCAGCAAAACACATAGGATACACTATATGGCCGCCCACAAATCTCCACCTACCTGACATTTCATCAAGACAATTCATTCATTACTCATTGCTACATGTGCGACTGTGAAATACGGCTTATGTCAGACCCAGACAGGTCAAATATTTGTGAAAGAATACAGGACTCTGTGTTTACGATGCCTTGAAATGCTGCCTAGCTCACTAGGGTTTGCACCAAAGTTCACATTGAGGTGCTGATTGTATTTTATACTGCACAGTAACTAAAGCTCTCGGGGATGTTACTCATGCAGTGCACTACTTAGTCTCGTGTGTATTATATGGTGACTGCTAAGCATTTTTTAAATATGTTGCATTGCAGTAGCACTGCTGTACTAAAACCATTAAGAAACATTAATGCATGAATGATTTAATATGAAAACCAGATTTAAAGATTTAATCAGCTACTTTCCCTTCTGCATGCAAAAAGACCCCAAGGAGGCAGAACTATTTCCGTATGCAGCCTCCATTTAGAAAATAATAATAATAATAATTATTATTATTATTATTACTATATTTAACTAATAATTTAGAATGACTGGAAAAATCATGCAAAGTTGTGAATATTGTAAAAAGTTTGAAAATTCAACCCACGTTGCTGACACCATGATCTGAACGGGTGTAATAGACCTAGTCGATTTCCAGGTTTTTTTCAGTCCTTAGGGTGTGCTGTGTCTGCTCTGTCTGCACAGTGTGTTTTAGCTCTGCTGAGAGACTCACATAGTGCCTGCAGTAACCAGGTGGGGGTGGTATAGTCCAGATGTTGAGTAATTCTTCACAATTCTTCACACAGCATCTGAAGGCATCATCTGTAACACTGCATTTCAGACTCAGGGAAACTGAATCAATTAAGGCACATTTAAAATGTCTGAATGTCATTCATTAGAGACCAAATATCAAGCCAAGTGTCATTTGTTTCAAAGAAACAGCACAAACACTATTCGAGCTAAATGTTTAAAATAAAATATATTGTTTGGTTTAAAAATGATAAAACATGTGTTGTGTTGTGTTGTGTTGTGTTTGTGATGCATTAGTGGATAATGTTAATGTAGTCAATGTGATGAACTACAGGGACTTAAAGTTCCTTTAAAATTACTCTTATTTTTTCTGTAATTTAATTACAGTTACTTCTGATGTAATTGCATTAAATACTGTATAGACTATAGAACAATAAAACAGTAGTGCATTTATCATTAAAATGTAACATCTAATATTAAAATCCTATGTTTTTAATGTAACCTTCTCCCTTTGAATACTTTGGTCAGTTCAAGAATAATTTATGCAATTTTATATTATTTATTTGAATTAAGTAAAAGAGCAGTTTTATGTCTATCCTTGTATTTTTCTACTGTTCGAGGTTTCTATGGAATTTAGAAAGTAATTAGTAATAAGTCATGCAATACTTTTTTTAGAGAGTAATTAGTACAGTAATCCAATTACTGTTGAAGGTGTAATTAGTAGCTAGCAATTAAGTACTTGTCTAGAGTAACATTTTTAGTGCAAAGACATTCAGACATTAAGTATCCGAATATTTTTTGCATCCATGGTACATTGCAATTTGATTGATAATCCAAAATATTACCTTACAATTCCAAAACATCTTTAGCTGCAGGTGAATTTCAGCGATAGACTTTACAACCATCTTCATCCAGAAAATTGCTAGTAAATTTCACAAATAATTACAAAGAAACAACAAGTACACATTGAATGAAATGTGAAATTTTGAAGTAGAAAGCCTGAAATAGTCTTATGTAATCTTTGTTTTATTTACAACTTCAAAAAAACACAAAAACATTTACAGTGTACATGATGCAGTCCAAGAATTACGCATTTATTCTGAAATATAAAATGTTCATAAATTAACGTAACCTGATGTTTTCACTCCAGTATTGAGCGAACATGCTGTCAGTTGCTTTTCTTCCTTTGCTGCAGCACAAATGTTTTAATAATTTACAGTGTTTGGAAGCTTGGTGTTGCTGCGTGGAAAGCAGGAGGAATCATAAGCGTCCTGAGAGGACGGATTGTTCCGTCTGGCCGAGCCAGAACGCCTGCTCTTGAAAGCACAGAGACAGACGCTCTGGACGGAGTATCCAGGCTACAGGTTCATGAGATACAACAAATAACAAAAGCGATGAAATGTTCATTGATGTGATAGAACCTCAGTGCTTTAACTTTCTATTCAAGGCAGATTCCATAGAAGATCACAGCCTTCATTCGTGATACATGAGAAGTTTCCCTAGACCCAGGGACCTTAATAGTGCACTTAAATTCAGAACAGCACACTGCTCCTACTATTTCTACACCATGCAGTGAATTTTCTGTATGCAATCTTGTATTTGTTAAAATGTGAAGTATAAAACCAGAACACACTAGCTATGTTGAAAGCAGCATACTACCAAACTACATCAACTATTTCTGCAGTACAGTGTACAGTATGCAACTTTTCTGTATGCATGGTGACTTAGATTTGCAAAGATGTCAGTATGCGGTCATAGAGTGCAGTGAAATACTGTATTACACAAAACATTGCACCTGACCACCTGACCAGTGATAAATACAGAGGGTAGTTGAGAAACATAACAATTACATATATGTGACCCTGGACCACAAAACCAGTCATAAGGGTTTTTCTTATGCTCTAAACAATGTAATGGCATGACAAAATACTAAATTCACAAAACTATTTTTTCCTGGTAGTCAGGAGGATAGGACAATATTTGGTCGAGATACAACTATTTGAATATCTGGAATCTGAGGGTGCAAAAATCTAAATACTGAGAAAATCATCTTTAAAGTTGTCCAAATGAAGTCCTTAGCAGTGCATATTACTAATCAAAAATTAGGTTTTGATATATTTACAGTAGGAAATTTACAAAATATCTTCATGGAACATGATCTTTACTTAATATCCTAATGATTTTTGGCATAAAAGAAAAATCGATAATTTTGACCCATACAATGTATTGTTGGCTATTGCTACAAATATACCCCAGCAACTTAAGACTGGTTTTGTGCTCCAGGGTCACATATATATTTTTACATTTTCGGTCTGTGCACCTGCTTTTAACCATGAAATTTTGGGGTCAAATCAGAAATAAATTGAGAAATAATCACAAAGTTCCAAGAAAAAAAATTCTAGGTTATTTCCAGCTATTCAAACATGTGTTGCAGGTCAGATTCACCCGGAACATAATATAACTATTAACTATTTGAGTGATACTTTCTGCACTGAATTAATTCACCTGTCTTGGATAGATTTTATTTTATTTTTTATTTTTTTTACTGATCTTGTTGCAAAGCATTATGGGATTGTCTTCTATATAAAGGATACTTGTGATGCTGCCAAATTAAATATCTTATATAGCCTGCATAATGTTGCTGCCTACAAGAGTGTATGTATGCCTTCAAATGCTGTCTACGCAGGCTGTGCACTAAGGTTAGAACAGGGCCAGTGTATCACGTAATAGCAGATCTAAGAACGCACTTTCCACTTATAGGTCACAGGTGTTTCTTTTTCTCTCCAGATTACCACGCAACATGACAGGACTTACTTAATATCATAGACATCTCTCACATGTATTACCCAAACACTGGTGTACCGCAGGACTTTTTGAGGTCAGGAATATATCTGGCTTATTCCAGGGTTCACACAGTGTAATCGTCATCCATTCCTGTGCTTCTGTTTTCTAAATATTATCATTATTTGTGTCCAAGCAGATGTGTGAAAAGGTTTCTGGAGCTGCTCTTATGCAACACACAAACTTTGACAAATGGATTAGACAGAATTTTAAGTGAGTTTGAGTGGAATAAGAGAGTGTATTTATGGAGTGTTAGTTTTAAGTTTCTGGTTATTGGAAAAATATTCTTGAATAGATTTCTTGGAGCATTTGTTAATATTTTGACCCAAAATCCATCAATGATAGAGACGGAAAAGTTTGCATATTTTAATATTTTGGTTGCCTTCTTTTCTACAAAGCTTTTAGACAACTTAGGAGACATATTTGGATGAATCTCATGAAAATATCCATTACATTTGTCTTTGTTAAATTGTAAAGCACCTTTGTTAAGTACAACTGTAAGTAGCTTATAGAAAATAAGTTTTTTTATTTTATTTAATTGTATTGTAATTGATGCTAATTTTAATGAAAAGCTGTTTAATCATTGTACTGTACAATGAGAATTTTGTTTGTTTTATAATTATTTTAATTTATTATAATTAGTTTAATTTATACTAATTTTAATGAAAACATTTTATTGTATTACAATGAGAATTTTGTTTGTTTTATAATTGATTTAATGTATACTAATTTTCATGAAAACATGTTTGTGGATTACAATAAGACCATCTATTTATTTATTTACGTTCAATTTATACTACTTTTAATGAAAAAATATTTGTACTGCATTACAATGAGACTTTATTTATTTATAATTATTTTAATTTCTTATAATTTAATATATATTAATTTTAATAAAAAATGGTACTCTATTACAATAATAGGAATTTTGTTTATTTATATTTTTATCATAATTTATTTATTTATTAATTTATGCTAATTTTAATGAAAAAAAATATTTGTACTGTATTACAAATGAGAATTTGAGATGAGTAAAATGCGAAAAATTGTACTAAATAGAGGCTTAATTTTCTTTGTGAAAATATTATTTATTTGAATGAAATTGAACCCAGGCATTTCTTCATGAGATTCACCCTTTAACTTCCTGTGTGAAGAATAACAGACTATTTCATTTAGACATTTTCCTTTTAAAGATCAAATTTAAAGCTGGAAAAGAAAAAGATCCCATGCTGGCGGGGTGAGTTGTTTAAGAGACGGACTGATATTTAGAGGTGCTGCATGCTAGTCTGCCATCGTGTAAAGAGATACTGTAACCTGCAGGGCCCGCTTTACAAGCCTTTGACTTGAATTTGAGACACCTGGTAATAATGTTTTCAGGTGGGAGAAGTGTGAGAGATGTTACAGCGCTCGGAAAGACGTCAGGTCTTTATGAACCCGTGTGCAGACCAGGCATTTGTCATGGAAGATAAAAGCCTTGCCTCCTGGGTGCCGCGGTGCATTGGGCTGCTGTGCCATCACATGAGCAAACGCCTCATAAATCACTGTTTTGTTTCGCTTTGGCACTGTCGAAAACTTCGTTTTTTTGTTTGTTTTTTTTTTGTATCTTGTAAGCAGCGACTAAGAAATTGATCAATTTTTATGACATAAGTAGTGGCGTTTGCTAATCATTATTAACATTTCCCATACTTTTAGATATTTTTATGCTATTTTGAACCATTTCTACTGCATTTCTATTGCTTAGGGGTATTCTATTGTATTAGAATAATTATTCATTAAATATACATAGACATAGACATATACATTTAATTTTATTATCATTTTTAATTACATATATATATATATAGAGAGAGAGAGAGAGAGAGAGAGATATTAATATTATGTTAATATTGATAATATACATTATTATACACATAATACATTTAATTTAATTATAATTATTTTATTAATGTGTACTATTGTATCAGAATAGTTAAAAATGTTAATTGAAATATATATACATTTAATTGTAATTTTTACACATTTTATATATACAATTATATAATTTAATGTGTGTGTGTGTGTGTGTGTGTGTTGTGTGTACACACACATTAATACTTTTATTCAGCAAGGATACATTAAACTGATCAAAAGTGACACACTGAAGACTTATATTTACATTTATTTTGAAAAAATAATGTTCTTTTGAACTTTCTATTCACCAAAGAATCCTAAGAAGTATATCTCAGGATCACAGGAATAAATTACACTTTAAAAAGTAAAATGTAATATTTCACAATATAGGCTACCTGTATTTATTGTATTTTTGAATCAAACAAACGCAGCCTTGGTAAGAATGAGAGTCATCTGTAAAAACATTTCAAAACTTTTAAAGAGAATCTAATAAAAAAAATATAAATGTAAATAAAAAAAAAACATATAATTAAATGTGATTTATGTATTATATATTATATGGATATACTTTTGCTGTCCAAATGAATGTTGTGACAGAGTTAGCACTATTGTGCTTTCTTAATATACAGTCTGTTTTTGAATATTCCTCAGCTCCTCTGAGCCATAAATAAAAGCGTCCGTTTGTGGAAACAACAGGCCTTCTTGAATATCTGTGTCTGCTTTTGGCAGGACGTTTCGTCAAGAGTGAACTCACACATTTGGGTGCTGTACACTAATAATGTCAGATAGATATATGGAGTACTAGACGGAAAAAGACGACCTGACAGTATCATGAGAGCTGCACTGCTGTGCTTTCAAGAACATTGTGTACATGATCCTGATTAGCGAGATTTACAAGAGCTGCTCGGTGAAACCCAGACAACATCCACAGAAAAGACCAACTTTAGACCAGACTGGTTAACAGAGGTTAGTGCTGGTTTATAGTAGCTGATGGACCAGCAAAACCTTTCTGTGAACCTTCTACTTTTCAGTTTATTCATATTATGCCCTGACTGCCCAGCTCAACTCTTAGGACTACCACTCGCTTGACTTATGAAATTAATTTTCCACACACCAACAAATCTAATCATGTCCCACTGGATTCATGCAGGCCTTCAAAACACAACATATGCTAGTCAGCAGGTTTCAGCAGTGCAGCTTTTTGTCATTAACTTTTCCCGTAATGCTTTCGTGCAGCGTGTTGTTGTTTTTTCTATTTTGCTTTCCTTCGCATTTTAACATATCTTTTTATTTTTTTTATTTTTTTTAGAAGCAAGTGATATCTCTCAAACAGACTAAAGACAGACTAAACATGTTTCCACAGCATACAGCCTCAATCCAACCATTAATTTTCTTTGATGCTTGTCATAAATATTTACTTTAGCCAGCATTTGTATTTGGCATAATGACTTTAATTACATTAAAACAGCATGTAAGTTAATTGCAGTATATTGCTATGTGATTTGACTGTGGAGGGAACGTGTCGCTTGAAAATAAAATGTTATTACTTGAAAATTGAATGTGTGTGTGTGATACAGCCTCAATCCAACCATTAATTTTCTTTGATGCTTGTCATAAATATTTACTTTAGCCAGCATTTGTATTTGGCATAATGACTTAAATTAAATTAAATCAAAGTAATAATAATATTTATAAAAAATTTATAAAATAACATATATATATATATAAGATTACATAATTTTTCTGATAATATAGACAAATATCTTATTATATGTTTATATATATATGCATGCATATAATATGTTACTTGAAAATTGATAATTGAATCATTTTTATTAATATTACATAAGTTTTCTGATAATTATAGACAAATATATTATTATATATTTTATATATTTACAGTATTATATATATATATATATATATATATATATATATATATATATATATATATATATATATATATATATATATATATATATATATATATATATATATATATATATATATATATATATATATATATATATATATATATATATATATGCATGTACACAACATATACACATGCATTTAAAACATGTATATGTATGTGTGTGTGTATGTAATTAATAATTAAACAAAGACAAAAAACAAATGCATAAGCTTGGCTTGGTTTTAAAAATAGCATGTAACTATGCAAATACAAAAATATTATAGTTTTGGTTGCTATAATTTGGATAATGTTTTTATGTACTGTATATATGATTGTAACCCATGTAAAAACAAAATGCAACATGATTTTATTTTATTTTTTTAAATCCCAAGTGCAGACTTTTTTTTTTTGTCATTTCCGAAGTCCTCTGCAATGCATTTAAAGTGTTTGTTTGCAGATGTTTCTAAGTCACTGTAGTGATTGAAATGTGGCGAGAATAACGCACCTCTCTCTCCCTTCCTTCGGCCTGCTCCCTTTTATCAGGGGTGGCCACAGCGGAGGGATCCGCACATGTTTTACGCCGGATACCCTGCGAGAATAACGCACCTACTGAAGTCTAATTCTGTCAGTGCATCTTGGTCCAGACTTTTGGTCGTTCCCAGGAAATCCCTGACTTCGTTTCAGCTGCGTTTCTTTCCAGACCATCGACTGGATGACTTACCCTCACTGCCAGTATACGATGTCGTCACTCAGCGGCGTGCTTTAGTCATGAGATGAACCAACGTGAGCTGCGGTCTGCAGACTAAACACAGACCGTTATGAATCTTCCGCTGCACTGACTGTGGCTGAAGTCACATTAGTTGCTGATAAATGTGAAATGCTAATCACTCTCCGGAACGCTGGTATAAAGATTTGTCACGAGCAATCTCCATTAGGAGCTCTAAAAGCAAACAAAGCCTATTCTGAGGGATTTTAAAACTCATTCTCAGACACATGAGTGCAAATGATTGTGTGTAGTCTGAGAATAACTTTGAAATCGATGCTAAATGCTAGTTGTGTTAGTTGAGATGTTAGCTAAACTTACTATTGGAAATGAAACACAACACTTCAGACTACCTTTATAAATTTTCTAAACAAAATGTGATAGATGACCGGCCGCAACTTGCCACGATGCTAAGATGTTTTGCAATGTTTGTGACCATCACTCAGTTTATTTTATTTTATCTGTGTCTTTTCACACTGATGACAACTGAGGGACTCATATGCAACTATTACAAAAAGTTCAAACGCTCACTGATGCTCCAGAAGGAAAAATTATGCATTAAGAGCCTGTAGGTGAAAACTTTTTGAATTTGAAGATCAGGCAGAGGTGGAAAGTAACAAATTACATTTACTCGCGTTACTGTAATTGAGTAGCTTTTTTGCGTACTTCTACTTTTTAAAGTAATTTTTAAAATCTTTAATTTAACTTTTACTTCTTTTTTTTTTAAGTATTGTACTTCGCTACATTTTAAAAGACATGAATTACTGAGTAAAAAAAAATAAATCGCTCCCATGGAAACTACTGCAGTAAATAATGGGCAGGAGAACAAACTGGCGCTAAAATCATAAGAAAGATACAAGACAGGCGTTATGGTGCAGACCCAGCTGAAAACGAAACACCGTCGTATTCTGCTGAAGTTTAACTCGAAGGAAATGAAGTGAACCCCTGGCCATATTTAAGCTCTATAATGCAGTGTAAACTGTGTTTGCCTAGGGAGGCCAAACTAGCAGCTTATTTTATTATCATTATCATTATTAACATTATCAGTATTTTGCCAAAAACCAAACAAAACACTCCTACAGAGTGCCGTGATGTCTAGTAGATTAATGGTTCCCAACCCTGGTCCTGGAGGCACCCCAACACTGCACATTTTGCAAATCTCCTTTCTCTGACACACCAATTTCAGATTTTGGAGCAAGGGTGGCGAACTCCGGTCCTGGAGAGCCGCAGTCCTGCAGAGTTCAGCTCTAACCCTAATAAAAACTCACCTGCCTGAAGCTTCCTAGTAACCCTTCAGGCCTTGATTAGCTTGTTCAGGTGTGTTTGATTAGGGTTGAAGCAAAACTCTGCAGGGCTGCGGCTCTCCAGGACCGACGTTCGCCACCCCTGTTTTGGAGCCTCTACTAATGAGCCGATGACCTGAATCAGGTGTGTTTGATTAGGGTTGAAGCAAAACTCTGCAGGGCTGCGGCTCTCCAGGACCGACGTTCGCCACCCCTGTTTTGGAGCCTCTACTAATGAGCCGATGACCTGAATCAGGTGTGTTTGATTAGGGTTGAAGCAAAACTCTGCAGGGCTGCGGCTCTCCAGGACCGACGTTCGCCACCCCTGTTTTGGAGCCTCTACTAATGAGCCGATGACCTGAATCAGGTGTGTTTGATTAGGGTTGAAGCAAAACTCTGCAGGGCTGCGGCTCTCCAGGACCGACGTTCGCCACCCCTGTTTTGGAGCCTCTACTAATGAGCCGATGACCTGAATCAGGTGTGTTTGATTAAGGTTACATGCAAAACGTGCAGTGTTGGGGTGCCTCCAGGACCAGGGTTGGAAACCACTAGATTAGACTAGTGCGCGTGCACATTTAGAATGTGTTCTTTCACTGCGTGATTCAGTCTGCTAAAATGCATTTAGAATGATCACAAAATTGAAGATATAGGGGCAGAAAATGTATATATTTATACAATTTCATGTAGTAAATTAATATCACACGAAGAGTGCAGTTTTTTCTCCAAAAATCAGCATGATTACATATAGATTTTTACAACAGTTCAATAAACAAGAAGTTAATTAAGAGACTTGAGTTTTAGACACCATATTGCCTGTTTTTGCTCTATTTCGACAACAAAAATAATTGAGCAACATGATGGTGTTTCGTTCCTGAATTAATCAACCGCTTAAATTAATCACAATGACTCACTTATTAACAGTGACTTGCTGCCACCTACTGTCGGTGTTAATTTCACATTTAAAGTATCTTTTGATTTTTTTTTTTTTTTTTATAATTTCATTTGATGTCATATACTCTATATCAAAACATTATTTCTGCATTTGTAACTGCAGGTTAAATACATTCATGTCCTGCATTAGACAGTGTGTAAATACATCTAAATGCCACTTCAGAAGAAGCTTCTGTGTTTCCTCTGCATTGCAAAGATTAATTTTGTTAATACTGATTTAATTTGCCTGGTAACAGCCCAAATGTCTTATTCTAAATAACTGATTCCTTTAATTAAAGGGGTCATATGATGTTGCTAAAAAGAACATTATTTTGTGTATTTGGTGTAATGAAATGTGTTTATGCGGTTTAAGGTTCAAAAAGCACATTATTTTCCACATACTGTACATTATTGTTTCTCCTCTATGCCCCGCCTT
>NW_015548223.1:1725817-1726056 GCF_001515605.1 Sinocyclocheilus anshuiensis | reverse complement strand
TAAATACAACTTAACCACTGATTTCTAGTCGTGTCCTCTTTTGGAAGGCCAAGCAAAGTAGTTTCACTTTCACAACGAAACACACAGCGTCACAAACGGTGGGCTTGAGTGAGCGGAGGCCGGCGGCCTAGAGTGAGGAACGGCCGGCGGATTTGACGAAAGAGCGGTCGGCGGGCTTGCGGCAACCGCATGTGACGACCCCGGGCTGGACTCCGCTTCGTCCACGGTGAAAGCTGATC
>NW_015548223.1:1710328-1725120 GCF_001515605.1 Sinocyclocheilus anshuiensis | reverse complement strand
TTAAAAACAACTAGTTTGAGATTTATAGGCCTATCCCAGGGGTGTCAAACTCAGTTTCTGGAGGGCCGCAGCCCTGCAGAGTTTAGTTCCTACTCCAACACACATACTATGTAGTTTTCAAATAAGCCTGAATGATTAGATTAGTTGGATCAGATGTGTTTAATTAGTACATTTTAAATAAGTTACTTTTTACTTTTACTTGAGTAGACTTTTAGACTGGTACTTTTACTTGTACTTAAGTAAAATTTCATTAATGTAATGGTACTTTTACTTGAGTAGAATATTTTCGTACTCTTTCCACCTCTGAGATCAGGGTAAATTGAACTTATTTTGTCTTCCTGGAAAAATGTAATTATCTTCTGTAGCTTCTGAAGTTAATATTTACAAGCCTTTAGAAGTCAGTATGCTGTTTGTTGTATTTCATATAATTGATTATATGTTTATCATCGGCTCACAGTGAATATTAATTTTCAAGATTTTTAATGTTTTTAATAGACGTCTCTTTTGCTCACCAGGGCTGCATTTATTTGATCAAAAATACAGTAAAAACAGTAATATTGTGAAATATTATTACGATTTAAAAGAACAGTTTTTTTTTATTTGATATATATTATTGAAATTGTAATTTATTTCTGTGATCACATCTGAATTTTCAGCATCATTGCTCCAGTCTTCAGTGTCACATGATCCTTCAGGAATCAATCATTGTGCTGATTTGCTGCTCAAGAAACATTTTTGATTATTATCAGCGTTGAAAATAGTTGTGCTGCTTCATATTTTTGTGGAAATGGTGATACTGTACTTATTTTTCAGGTTCCCTTAATGAATAGAAAGTTCAAAAGAACAGCATTTATTTGAAATGGAAATCTTTTGTAAATGTCAGGATTCTCTGTGATGAGGGACCCAAATGCAGTTAGAGGCTCCAACAAAAACTTATTACAAAAAGGTAAACTGGAGATGATCCGACACATACTCTGGTTCAGAAGAAAATGGAGAGGAAGCCCAGACAGTCCGATCAGCAAACGAAGCCCAGGAAAGCTATAACACATAGTCTGACGGGCGAAGATCAAATACTAGGCGAGCGGCTGCAGCTGCACAGCGAAGAGAAGAGAAGCACATCATAGTCAGGACAGGCGAGGATCAATAGCAGTGATCAGACCAGGCAAGCGCAGGCAGAAGAGAACAGTCACAGTCCAGAGCGAGAGTCTGAAACCCTGGAGGGCAAGACGCTGGCAGTGAATGCAGACAGTACGGGAGGCAACGGAAGAAACGGAATAAATAAAAAGAAACACAACACGACAAAACTCATAACTGAAAAGATCAAAACAACGTCTGCCGGCACGTGCAGACGAAAACAAAAACAAAGCCTTATGCAGGAGTGAAGAGAGATCGATCAAACTTGAGCCTTGACAGTAACATTACTGTCTTTGCTGTCACTTTTGAACAATTTAATGCATCCTTGCTGAATGAAAGTATTCATTTTTGAAAAACTGACCCCAAATGTTCAGACAGTAGTGTTGTAATCTTTTCATTACAAAATTGGGCACCAAAAAACTCGGTCAAATATTAATATACAGTAATTTGTTCATTCAGCATTTCAGGAACAATTGTGCCCCTGGAGCACAAAACCAGTCTTAAGTGTCAATTTTTCAAAATTAGTAGGAAATTTATGTTCATCTAAAGAAAGATGTAGTTGAAGGAAGCATTTGATGGAAAGTTACAAAAAAAAAAAAAAACTCCTAAAGTGAGAAAGGAAAGTCTGACATCACTCATTAACCAATTATGATGCCAGGGAGGAAACTCACAATGATAATGAACATGAGGAGACAGGAAATATGAGTCAAGTTCTAAATGGAGATTTCCAAACCTGTTTTTAATTAACTAGTCATCTGTGCAGTGCAATTCCTGGTCAATAGTAGAAGCTCTCTCATGCAAACGCACCAACACACCCCAGAGACGCAGAGAACTGCCAGGTTTTTGGATTATAGCGGGAGCTCTGTGTTCATTAAAATGATATTTCCAGATGTCTCTCACCCTTCCGACCCAGGTACAGTGCAAGTATTGTTTGCAGCACAAATTCTGCTGTTTGTATTGACATCAAACGGCCGGACTGGGTCAGATTCGACCCCTGGGGTGTGTTCAATAAACAATTAAAAATGCAGGACACAGGAAATCAGGGCTGAGTTTCTTTGTGTGCTTTGTAGGAGATTTTTTGAGGCACATATTGACAGTAATTAGGGGAAAGTTGATGTAGATCCCTCTGTTGGAGTGCTTGTTAATTTACAAGTGTAATTTTACACAATGTTCTGTAATGGCTTGTAGATGCTACTGACTGAGAAGATTCTTGTAAATGGTTTTAATACGTGGAAGCGAGCATGTGGACAGCAGCTGGATCCACGTGGGAAAAGGAAATGCCTCTCTGTTGCCTCAGCATTTATAAATCACACACCTTTAACGGCTTTATCACCAATAAAATAGATAATAATTCAAATTAAACACATTTTCAGGAGTTTATTTTATATCATTTTTTAATCCATTCAAAGTGGTTTGGGGTCAGTAAGATTTTTTTTAATATTTAAATATTTTTATTTATTAAGGACACATTAAACTGAACATTAAAAAGTATAACATTCTTTATTTAACCAGGAAATTAAAAGCTCTTGAGATTTCAAATCTCATTTACAAGAGGTCCTGGTCAAGATAGGCAGCACATTTAGTTACACATAACTAATATTAGATATAATATTAGATATATTAGAATGATTTCTGAAGGATCACGTGACACTGAAGACAAGTAATGATGCTGAAAATTTTACATTTAAAAAGTTATTTTAAGTTGTAATAATATTTCACAGTTTTACTGTATTTTTTGAGCACAAGACACATCTGCTACCCACCCCAAACTTTTGAAGTGTTATAATGACAGATTTAATTTATGGATGAAGTATTCCTTTAAATAAGGAATTGCCTTGGAAGTCTGTAATTATTATTATTATTATTATTGTTATTATTATTATTATTATTATTATATCTGGAGAGATCTCAGTATGTCCATTTATTTATTTATTTATTTCAAGCAACATAGAAATTGCAAACATTAAAAAACAAACACACACACACACACACACACACAGGTTTGTTTTTGTGAAAAGTGGGGACATCCCATAGGCGTAATGGTTTTTATACTGTACAGACCGTATATTCTATTGCCCTACACCAACCCTACCCCTAAACCTACCCCTTACAGGAAACTTTGTGCTATTTCAGATTTTCAATACACTCCATTCTGTGTGATTTATAAGCGTTTTGAAAAGTGGGGACATGGGGTAATGTCCTGAAAAGTCACCTTCTCCTTGTAATACCTATGTCATACCTTTGTCATTATACAAATTTATGTCCTCATTTGTCACAAAAACGCTGTTTAATGGTGCAGTTATAGTATCTACCAGCAGAAGCGAACTGCAGAAACTAGTCAGCAAAACGTTGAATGCTCAGGAAATGCTTCCATGTTGTTGGGATTAACAATTATTATGTCAGTGTCAACTGAAGCAAAACTGCCAAGGTGGAGATGAACATTTCTTAAGGATGACGAAAGGGAATCCTGGATAATCAGGGAAAAACGTGAAAAGAACTTGTCAGACAGGGAATTTATCCAGCCAAAGGAAGTCTTACCAAAGGGACTGAGCGTTACGGTAACACCGCAGTGTGTCCCAGCAGTGGAATTAATAACAGCAACTGAAACAACAACAGCATGCCAGATGATGAGGTGGAAGAAATCTTTCGCTCGCTAACCACACAGAAAAAAGGCCCTCAAACCGCTTGGCAGGAACAGCAAAACTACAATTTTTTTTCATGAATTAATACTTTTTTAGCAAACATGCATTGCATTGATCAAAAGAGACAGTAAAGACTTTTTGTAATGTTACAAAAGATTACTATTTTAAATCAATGTAAAGAATTCATCAATACATCATGACTAAAATGTATCACGGTTTCCACAAAAATATGAAACATCAACTGTTTTCATCGCTGATAATAATAAGAAATCTTTCCTGAGCAGCAAATCAGCATATTAGAATGATTTCTGAAGGATCATGTGACACTGAAGACTGGAGTAATGATGCTGAAAATTCAGCTTTGCATTACAAATTACATTTTACAATATATTACAATAGCAAACAGGTGTAATAATTGTAATAATTTTCCACAATATTACTGTTTTATGAACAGAATGAATGAATGAATGAATGCATGAATGAATGAATGAACATAATCCAGCTAAATTTCTTATGGGAAATCTACACTATAGGATGTTGGTAACACTATTTGGCAGACCTGTCCTTTGTGGGGAAGTTGTGGCCTAATGGTTAGAGAGTCGGACTCGTAACCCAAAGTTTGCGGGTTCGAGTCTCGTACCGGCAGGGATTGTAGGTGGGGGGAGTGAATGTACAGCGCTCTCTCCCACCCTCAATACCACGACTGAGGTGCCCTTGAGCAAGGCACCGAACCCCCAACTGCTCCCCGGGCTCCGCAGCAAAAAAAATGGCTGCCCACTGCTCCGGGTGTGTGTTCACTGCTGTGTGTGTGCACTTTTGAATGCAGAGCACACACATGGCATGTCACGTCACAAAAGTAGCTGCAAATTAAATTAAAGACTTGTGAAAGCTAATTGATATTGGTCATAAGTTGTAATTGAAAACTGATTACTCTTTTGATTTGCATTGTGTGCGCTTTTGACAAGAACAGTGATAAAAGCTTACCAAAAAATGTAGATTATTGTCCAACAAAACTACATTTCCCATAATTCTCTGTGCAGCATGCATGAGTAGGAGTTTGTCAGAAGGATCTTTCCTGGAGGCAAAAACAGAGTCACTTGACATTTATGGCTCAGGTGATTGGTTAAAAAAACAAAAAAAAGATGGCAGCATCCAACTTCCAAGGCTTACATCATGTGCAAGTTGAGTTGCATAAGAATGCATGGATATGTTCACCAATGTTCATAGTTTGTACAGGGATTATGATTCACATTATGATGTCACACTATGTGATAAGAGATAAAAACAGCTTTTGTTGTCCTGCAACTGAACCATCTTCATAAAATGGCAAAATCATGAACTTCACTTGACACTCTACAGTGACATGCATGAATGTAAACCATCACAGAAGATGTGGAGCTCTGGACTGACTAGCCATCCACCTGTAAGTGAAACAATGAATTACATCCATGTTTTGATTGAGTTTATGTATTAATTATTGACATTATAATATTCATTCATATTTTTAATTAGATTTTATTTTTGCATTTTTATTTTAATTTTAGTTGTAATAATGTTGTTTTGTGCTTTTGTCATTTTTTTTGTTTTGTTTTTTATATTTCTATTTAGCTTTAATTTACTTTAGTTTTAGATATAGCATTTTTAGTACTTCAACTGAACCTAATTTAATTTTAGTTAGTTTCTGATTTTTTAATGTTTCATCTCATATTTATATTTTATTTTATTTTAGCTTTATTTCATTTCAGTTTTATTTTACAAAAACAACACTACTGCTATCACTTCAGCAACCTGGATTGCTTTTTGTAGTAGAGGATGGTGTAGGAATGCATATATGCTTATATTGGATCAAATGAGGTCCGTGTATATATGATATATAATGTGATGTGTTTTATATATATGGTGTGTATATACAATAAATGGTTACCCTTGAATTAAGTAAATATTCTGCTAAAATTTGTCTGGAACTAAATGAAACAACACTTCAGTGGAACACTTCTTTTTTTTTAATGAGTCAGTAAACTCATAAGAGTCATTTCGACATGAATCAGACTACTTCTGGTTGCCCATATGTTTACGGTCCATAAGAGTCATTTGTTGGTGTTTGTGCTATATATTTTGACTCGCTAAAAAGAACTGGCTCATAAGAGTCATTTGCTCATGAATTAGACTACACTGCACTGGTTGCGCTGTTTATGATTCACTTAAAAGAACCGGCGCAGAAGAGTCATTACGGGAATTGGATTAATAGCTACTGTTTGCGCAGTTTATTTTTGGTTCACTAAAAAGAGTCATTTGGACATGAATTTGACTACGCTACACTGGTTACGTTGTGTTTTGATTCACTAAAAATATCTGGCTTATTCCTGAACTGGACAACACTAGTCGTGCTTTGTTGTTTGTGTTTGTTTTTGCGTGCAGTCCGCAATAATAATTCAATGGAAAGGTGTGTTTTAGTGGTGTTATTTTGCTGCATGCATCTTTTTTCATCACACCACATTTAATTCAGAATGCAAGATTGCAACTTGGGTGTTATTTCTTTTGCACCGTTGATTCAAGCGCTGCAGGAAAGGAAATACATAGAATAATGTAAATGAAAAGATGAGTATATAAATATATGAACATAAATATGAGCTATGACCATGATCTGAACCTGTAATTTAAAACCGTATTCATTCTAACACATAATGGCATTGGCGTTCAAAGTATCACAGGACATGATGCAAAAAAAAATTGATATTATTGCATTTCTGAACGATATGTGAGTGGCATTTGTTTACCCATGCAAAACGTTTTTTTTTTTTTCGGTCTTGAAATAATTTACATTTATTCATACAGCCTTTTTTTATGCAAAGCCACTTGTGAATTATTCCAAATGCAGCAACATAGTCTAATCATCCAAACAAAGCCCATCATTAAAGTTCCTTTCACATATCTTGCACCTGATTCCAACCTCCTCATGCTGGAGAGGTTACCATGACAACCAAACATTTAAATTAGTTCCTTCATAAGAATAATATTTTGTGTTTTTTGTGATGGTGACAATTCATCAGCAGCTGGATGGACAAAGTCAAACATTGTTTTAGAGTTGCTTATCTGTATAAATCATTGTGATTGTGTTTGCCTTGCTCACTTTACGGTCCAGCACAAGTGGCAGATGACACTGTGGATTAGATCATTCAGCTTTTGAATTTCTCAAATCTTGGATCTTTATGTTGTTTTTGCTGTAAGTCACTGAGCTAATTATTTGTTTTTTTTAAGGATCTGCCTTTGTTTTGCCAATCTGACGATCTTAATCGTAAAGAATTATAGCATACAAGTGGATACATTTGCTTGCCAAGTGAGATTTCCACCCTTAAACTTGTAGGATACACAGTGGAATGATACTGAATCCGCACAAAATGTGACATGCAGTTAATCTTTGAACTTAAATGGCTTTACAATGAATTTTGCACTTAAATTGATACATTTACAGATAATTTAAAAAATGAAATCGATAGATACTCTCATTTGTTGGTTTGGATGAAAGCATCTGTAAAATGACTAATGCAATCTGTCATTATTTACTCACCCTCATGAAATTCTAAACACTTTTTTTTCTCTTATGAAACATAACAGGAGAAGTTTTTAAGATTGTTTACAAAATAACTACACAATTTGATCTGTTCCTTAAAGAATGTTAATGTATCATTTCTGAAATTGGAATAAAGCATAAAAGTCATAATGGACTACTTTTATAGTGATTTTTGACAGCCTGTGTGTGTTCATACAGGTTTGGATTGGCATCTTTTTTTTTTTTAATGAACTGTTCTTTTAGTATACATAAAGTGGAGAATTATTTGGATGTGTGAAATGAAGGAAATAAGTATAGACAAATGAGACTCCGGGGCCACTTTAAACATGTGCAAACCAAGTCAGCATTACCCATAAGACCGTTCACCACACCACAAATACCTGGTGACTCAGCACAGATTTCCACCATGGTATTGCAGACGTCTTTCATCCAGAGCCATGCTGCAGTTAAGTAGTCTGACTGGCATTGCTCGAAAGTGCTGAAAAAGCTGCTGTTAAATGCAAGCTATAAACTGATTATAATTATGGTGTTTGTTAAAGCAATGCATCTCATTTGCTATTGAATTGAACAAAACCCTAAATACTTAGATTCTTAGAAATCTGTTGTGTTATGAATATGAATTGTAACTCAAATTATGTGTCTTGTTGAACTGAAGATTTGAAGGATATTTACAATTTTCACCTGGCAGACAATAAAATGGAAAATTCCCCATGGACTTACATTGAAGGATGGACCCAAGCCATAAGTAGAGAGCAGAATATCAGAGATATGTGCTATTGATGCCTGCTTTAACAAGCACAACTAATTCTATTCTACTTTCTTACTCTTTTCTGTATTCCTGACGAAGGATGTGATAATTCAGCCTGTGAAGATGGAGATGGAGAGTTATGTCATTAGTATATTGTATATAGTAAGTGCTTGATGTAACTGTAATTAGTATCGTACATCCTGTCATTCAGCTCTCTGACCTCTTTCGATTGGCTGATTACTCTGGATTAGTATTGATTACAGGCCCATCCAATATCTGTATCAGGCTGGCGTTGAACCATCCACACTGAGGACTAGTGCATGTTAACCTCAGGCTTCAGTCACTTGAAGAATGGATGGTTTTCCTTTGCATCTGTTTGTGAGCTGATCGTCCGGACACACAAATCAGTAAGCACCGTTTGTAAACTTTTCCATTACCGACGCTCTGTGTATATATACAAATGTGAAGTAACTTGTATGACAGCAGTGATGCAGAGCATGCAGATATATCTCATCTCGTAACGCTTTAGGAATTCACATTAAACATCTGTATATGCGCTTTCTTTCCTGAAAGCTGAAATCTCACAGTAACCTTGCTGAACGTGATCAGCAGACAGATTATTGATCCAGATCTAGGCAAGAGATTCAGATGTTTACTCTGAAATTGGGTCATGTCATACATTTATCATAATTCTCTTATTATGTGTAGATTATGTGTAGTCGTAATTTAGATTTTAGGATTATAAAAATAAAACCTAAAACTAACCATTACAGAATTTTCCTTATAGGTTCTCTTTAAGTTGTCAAAAAACAAAACAAAAAAAAAACTCTGGGAAGTGGGAAGGTTCATTTTTTGTTACAAAAACACAGAGAACATTCCTGGAATGTTATTATTTGAAGAAAAAATAAATAGGAACAATATGCTAACATTAGAGGAATGTTCTATGTTTGTTGAGATAGTCCTTTGAAGATTAAAAAGTTCTTGACTTTACATTATAGATTCTTCTGATCTGCATATTGATCCTATACATTATCCTAGAAGTGAAGCCCTTTTGTGTTATTTGAAGCGAGCACTGATTTTTTTTAATTTATTTTTTTTAAGATTATAGGGATTATAGAGGTTAACGTTTGTTTGATGTGCTTGGTTTTACTTTTGATAGTACATGCAAAAGTATGAAAAATTAGATGCTTGCTTACATTTTCATAAGAAAATATGCATGCTGCCTGACATGGTTTTAGGTTGTTGTGGGTGGATTCCTAGAGTCCTGCACCAAGTCTCTGATATTCTGTTCTCTAGATATGCCACACACTTAGAGGTATAATTTATAGCAACAGCAAACCTTAATACTTACAGTTTGCAAGCATTTGGAGAGGATAAGAACCAGACACCAGCTGGTTCTTGTGTTCTATCTGGTCATCCAAATGGCTTCTGTCTTCCTGTTAATCTGTTGTTGTTGTTTCTGTTTGGGATCATTTATGTTCACTTGTGTTGAGGGAAATGGAGTGAGACAGATATCTTGTGATAGTTTCCTCCATATTAAAATGGACTTTCTGATGTTTCTAACATGTCGCCTGCATTTAACAGATGCTTAAAATATGCAACCTGAGATTAAATGTCTACTTCATGTGTACAGTGTTGCTGAAGAAGAGTCAGTAATGTCATTTCCACCCTTTAAACTACTGTATTATGGTCTTGGAAGAGTTGAGAGAGTCTGTGTCATGTTCCTTCCATCATTTTCTCAAACCAAAGCTCTTCTCAGAGGTTTATTCGAGTGGGTGTGTTTTGCTACTCACAGGATGCTGATGCTTTTCACTTCCATCACAGACATAATGTGCCATAGAGATGCAATTAATCTAACTGTTGGAATAGTCTGCACGCATGCAAAGGAAAATGACTGATGACTAACGTATTTGATTCTGTACCATACACCACAGACTTATGCATTAGAAAGTGATGATGCGGTTGTCATGGAGATACAGACGTGTTTTGGTGTAGTGCTATAGAGACGTTCCACACTGAAGTTATTGGCGCTAGTTAGTCATTGTAACGTCTCCGTGTTCATAAATGTTCATGTTAAAAATAGCTATTTAAGAGCAGATCATCATCTTGCATTATTGACAAACTATTTTCCTGTTTGACAGTGTAAAGCTGCTTTGACACAATCAGTTTTGTATAAAGCGCTATACAACAACCCTGTTGACCCCCCCCACCACCACTACACTACACACTCCTCACATCTCTCCTCATCACTACATCTGGTTTGCAAAAAAACAAAAAAACAACAACAACAAAAAAATAACTGTTACACTTGTTATTACTTACACTCTCCTACAGAGATCATGAGTACAGAAGGGGTGAAGACAGTGATGTTTGTCTACAAAAATGTTAAAAGAACTTGATTTGAATACTATGTGGTTATTAAGGAGAAGAGTGGCTGTTAGCTCATTGCTGTGTGGTTTCTAGGGTTTTCTGGGTGGTTGCTTGCTTCATCTCCTTGTGCTCACCTGTCAGGTATGTGAGGGCCTCCAGGGGAACATCTGAATCTGCCGAATGCTGATTCTCAGGTCAGATTCATTAAAGTCGTATGGAATATTCCAACCTGCAGAGAGAGATCGCTTTATGTCACGATAAAAACCACTGAACTCATCTCAGACAGGAAATTCAGCTTTTGATTATGAGTCTTAGAAAAAAATACAAAAAAAAATCAGCAATGTGGCTTCCATAAACATTTAATAATCTCACCAAAACATTCTAAAGAAGAACTTGTAGCTTGAAACATCTGGTAAGATTATTAAATGTTTTTGGGAGCAACCGTGTGTTGATGTTTAAAAAAAAAAAATTTTTTTGGTTGTGCACATAATATTTGTTATTTTCGGATGTGCATGCTTTATACAACTGTTGGATATTTATGATCACTCTTCCTTATAATTCCCAGATCATCAGTGTATATTAATAGAAATTAGTTATATTAGACAATCTTGCTTTTATAATAGTGCTTATAGTTTTCAGGAGAATCAATCTATGAACTTCCTAGGACTTCCTCAGCCTATTAAACTGCCCTATTTGCCTACCGTAGCAATAGGAGCACAGAGGATGCAGTAAGCACAGTGCTGCACTCGGTACTCACACACTTGGACAATAACAACACATATGTACGGATGTTGTTTGTTGACTTCAGCTCAGCATTTAACACTGTCATTCCCTCCAAGCTGACCACTAAACTTGGAGACCTGGGCATTAACACCTCCCTCTGCAACTGGATTATGGAATTTCTGACCAACAGACCTCAGCATGTTAGGTCAGGCCAGAAAAAAAGGTCCGGGAGGCGCTTCAGGAGCCTCCGGACAAGGATCAGCAGACTTAGGAACAGCTTTTTGCCTACAGCTGTCTCCTTACTGAATTCTGCCCGCTGACCCCCCACCACCACTACACTACACACTCCTCACATCTCTCCTCATCACTACATCTGGTTTACAAAAAAAAATAAATAAATAACTGTTACACTTGTTATTACTTGCACTACTGTCTGTTCATCCAGAATACTGAATGATCCATTTGCACACTGCAATATTTTCTATGCACTTTTTAAAATTTCCATTGCACTAGTGTTTTGTACAGCTTAATGTATCGCTTACATATTCATTTGTAAATGATGTTCATATGTTCATAGTTTCTGCTTATAGTGTACATACACTTATTACATAATCCATATGTATAGTATGTTCATAGTATACCTATCTGTATATCATGCTGATAGTATTTAAAAATCTGTAAATTATGTCCATAGTACTGCCTTATCTGTATATTTATTGTACATTTGTAACATATTGTAGACACTGTATATCCTGTACTTACTGCTTATTGCAGTTCTGGTTAGATGCTAACTGCATTTCGTTGCCTTGTACCTTACATGTGCAATGACAATAAAGTTGAATCTAATCTAATCTAATCTAATCTAATCTAAGTGGTCTAAGTCTTATGTCTACCCAAACAAAATGACATAACTCCTTATTTAGAACGAAATACACTAGTCTCAGTTTTGAAACTAAACAGATCATAAATAATAGAAAAGTTCCCAAAATGCAAATGTAATAGATTTAATGTAATTGTTTTTGGTGGCCCTTTTTATCTGGAGTGATAAACATGAAGGAAAAACACTCGAGGCACAATCTGGGGTTCTTCAGGCTATTTCACCATAGTGGAAATCTGAAGAACTCCAAATTGTGCCTCAAGCATCTGCAGAAATAATTTTTACCATGATGAAAACAGGCTTCAACCTCAATTTGAGTCTAAACTCTAGTACTTAGGCACTAAGCAATTATAATTTTCCATAACGTAACACTCCACTTTGCTTGCTGAATGGCTTAATTGTATTAAAGCAGAAGTTGTCCGCCTAACATAAACCATAATTACTGAACAGATTCTTCATCATCGAGGCAAACAGAGGTAAACGCAATGTGTGGGTGACAGTGTCTATAACTCAAGTTATTCATCAAGCAATTAGGTGGACACGAATGTCAATTTCCTCTTTACCAACTGTCACATTTACTCTTACTGCGTTTCGTCGAACAGAGCATCTCTTTAGTCATTTTCCTGCTTTGAAATGCCAATACGGCAATTAAAGCAGAATAATAATGAACAATAATCAGGGTGCATGACAATGGATGAAAAAAAGAGAAAAGTGCCATTCATTCATTCATTCATTCATTGGGGATCTTATTCTTTTGGAGGATAGACCGTAATGGCATGCCAAGTGCTGAGCTGTTACCAGTCCTAACTCGCGTCCTGCCCGCTTTCACTGATGCCAAATGGCAAACAGCAGGTGACCTGCACGCCACCCATCTCTGACCAGCGCACACACCTGCAACTCATTATGCTGCCCGAGGTACTTAATGCAGTGCAGGTGGGAAAGTTTTGCAGGCAGCGGCCTAGGAGAAAGCACAAATTCACACAACAAATACAAGTACACACCTGTCGACACATAGTCCAAAATACAGAGTAACTGAAACACTATTCAGCACAGAGAACATCATGTCTTTAAATGCACCATCCTGTCTTTACACACCAAAGATCATGTTCAGAACACAAATGCACACACAACTATCAACAACATATATGAAGTATATCTCTCATATCCTTTATCTTTCACTTCACCTAGACTACATAGTAATGGTTTTAATTCAGCCACGTCCAAAGTGGCCCAATTAACAAATAGGGGTGAACAAATGATGTGCTCCTCATTGAAATAATAGCTCTCACATACTCACAAATGCTCATTCAGTGCAGCTTGTTTTCCCCAATTCTTACGACAGGCCTGAGCAAATTTCAGCTAGGTGATCTGGGAGTACATTTAGCATTTATGTAGCCAGCAATCTCAGCTGGAGCACCTATAGTCACATTTAACAGAGTTGAAGTAGAAAACAATTAGTTGCTTTATTGTTTCTTTCTTTTCACAGCTAGACAACAATCAATGCTTAAATATGTTTTTTTTACTACTGTGTTAAAAAATAAAATAAATGAATAAAAAAACGTTCTATAGTATCTCGGTTTATTGTGCATAGACAGATATACTGTAAGTAGACCATTTATAAATTGAATACTGTGGAGCATACACTATCAAAATGCATTTTTTGTTTTTTTATAATGCTTCCTGAGGTACATTTATAAAGTTAGTATCATTTTTACATAAAAAATGTAGAAATAAAAGGCCATTTTCTACGCTGACTTTAGCCCTCTGATAAAACACTTCATTTAAAGGGTCGTGTCTCCATGAAGAATTCAGTATGAATTCCCACTGCTAAGACTAGGTAATATATTTGCATATATTTAAACAGGCTCGTATAACCCCACTTCTTAAGAAACCCACTCTTAACCCAACTCTTTTAGAGAACTACAGACCGGTTTCCCTTCTACCTTTCATTGCAAAAACACTTGAACGAGTTGTGTTCACCCAAGTCTCTGCCTTTCTCACACAGAACAACCTCCTGGACAGCAACTAATCTGGCTTCAGAAGTGGACATTTGACCGAGACTGCCTTGCTCTCAGTTGTTGAACCCCTGAGACTGACAAGAGCGGCTTCCAAATCTTCTATACTTATCTTGCTGGATCTGTCCGCTGCTTTTGATACGGTGAACCACCAGATTCTCCTGTCAACCCTATTGGAAAATGGCATCTCAGGAACCACACTCCAGTGGTTTGAATCTTACCTTTCAGATAGGTCCTTCAAGGTATCTTGGAGAGGTGAGGTGTCCAAGTCGCAACATCTAGCTACTTGGGTGCCTCATGGCTCAGTTCTTGGACCACTTCTCTTCTCTGTCAACATGGCATCACTAGGTTCGGTCATTCAGAAACATGGCTTTTCATATCACTGCTATGCTGATGACACTCAACTCTACCTCTCATTCCATCCTGATGATCCGACGACAGCTGCTTGCATCTCAGCATGTCTAACAGACATTTCTTGTTGGAATACGGACCATGGAAGACAGAACTGCTTGTGGTTTCAACAAACACATCACTTTATTCAAAATTTCACCATCCAGTTAGGCTCATCAACAGTAACTCCTTCAAAAACAGCTATAAACCTTGGAGTTGTGATTGATGATAAGCTGAATTTCTCAGACCACATTGCTAAAACTGCCCGGTCCTGCAGATTTGCTTTATACAACATTAGGAAGATCAGGCCCTTTCTTTCAGA
>NW_015548223.1:1704904-1710288 GCF_001515605.1 Sinocyclocheilus anshuiensis | reverse complement strand
GGCTCTCGGGCGAGATCCCAATTCGTCAGTCACGACTGACGTAACGTCGAACGTGACTGACTGAAAGGGAACTACAAAGCTTTGATCATAAAACTACGTTTTTAAAAATCATCTTACTAAGACATTATTGGGAGATATAGAGTGACAACTGATATTTATATGCATTTTATGTATGTAGTCTGTTATAAAGATCTCATTGATTTACATTACAAGCTCTCAGAATTATCAGAATCTTACTTTTTTTGCCACATAAATATCAGCAGCTGCACCAAATTGCATGTTTTCGCTCAGTTTGGGCCTCTGAATAAAACTGATGCGTTTTTCGTCCTCGAGTTTGAGCTCCCTTTTCTCCTGTGTCATACTATATGAGCCATCAAAAACAGATGTATCAAATATAATACTCAACAAAAACACATATGCAAACTTTTCAGACTTTTTTTTTATATGCTGTCTAAACATTCAATAAACTGCTCCATTCAAAATAAAATAAAAAATCAGATGACTGTTTCATATCTCAGGATCTAGAGGGTTGATAAAATTGATCTTTGGTTTTGCATCACATGGTGTGTGTCTAGAAAAGTTACGGTCAATGATGGGATCTGCTGTTGAAGGTCAAAGTGAGATAAGAGACCTAAATAGTTTTAAAACATTGGAACTTAAGGTCATGACCCCATCAGTGTAACTGTTCAGCTCAGTTTAAAAGTGAAGGTCATTGGTCACTGCTGTGGTCCCTTGGATGTGATTTTTTTTTTTTTAATGTAAATGCATGCGGCCTGTAAATGCACAAATGCATCAGTAGAAAGTGAATATATTGACTTACGGTAGCAGAACAGAAGTCACTCAGATGTTGTTTAGATTGTGAAGCAGCTGTAGACAGTGAGTGTTAACAGGCGTTTAGCTTTACAAGCAACTAGCGTCTCTTTTGCTATAAGGCCTTCAGTGATCTTCCAAAGAAAAGCACTGGTTCGAAACACGATTACTATGGCTCATACTTAAGGGTGGGGGTTTGTTTAAATCACTCACACTAAGTATTAAACTTTGTTTAACTTTCCATGGTTTGTGCTCCAGACATGAATGATTCCTCTAATCACTTGTCTTATTGAGGAGAGTGTGCTGTTACTTTAGTGAACAGACAAGCAATATTCCATTGGTTTACCTGAACAAATAATCCTTAAATGAGGGACTTGAGTCATATATAGAACCAATTATGACAAAGACTTTACGGGTGGACTTTTGTCAGCAAACACTTCGGAAATGCATAGCAATGCACTAAAAACCACTGATTTGTTCAAAATTAGATGAGGAAAATGGGGTGAATTTTGATTTCATGTTGACTATATAAGTAACTGTGACCGTTTACCTGTTAACTAAGCAGAAAAACAATTCAAAACAGAATGCTTGGAACATGACGGGAGGGTTAGTGCTGATTGCTTTCGTTGCATTTCATACATCAGCGCATTGATCAGTGTTCTGTTTTCCTAAATATTTATGCTGACATCAGTGCAGTGTTTTCTGTTAAACTGACTTTCCTCAGTGAAGAGGTATGCAAATGACAGTCTAAATACAAACCGATATCTTTTGTCTGATAAACAGCACAAGTACAGCCAAATATGTTGCGTTTTCAGAGCCGTTAGAGAAAACAATAATCCACAAGTAATCCACACCACTCCAGTCCATCAGTTAACATCTTTTGAAGCCAAAAGCTGCATGTTTGTAAGAAACTAATCCATCATTAAGACGTTTATAACTTCAAACCGTTGCTTCTGGCTTGTCCATAATCCATAATATTGATTTCTCCACTGCAAAAGTAGTCTTGTCTGAATCAGGAGAGAAGTATGCAAACATAAAGCACCGTTTACAAGACAAAACAGTTCTAAACGAATATATTGATGGATTTTGATGTGATGGACATCAAGGGATGGACTTATTTTACTTTAGGAAGCATTATTATGGATGCTGGATTTGTTTCTTAAAAACACGCAGCTTTTCACTTCAGAAGTTGTTAACTGATGGACTGGAGTGGTGTGGATTACTTGTGGATTATTGTGGTGTTTTTATCAGCTGTTTGTACTCTCATTCTGACGGCACCCATTCACTGCAGAGAATCCATTGCTGAGCAAGTAATGCGATGCTACATTTCTCCAAATCTGTTCTGATGAAGAAATAAACTCATCTACATCTTGAATAGACTGAGGGTGAGTAAATTTTCAGCTAATTTTAATTTTTGGGAATGTAACTAACCCTGGTCTAATAGCTGTATTTTTTCCATGGAGATGCGCTGATGTAGTTTACATTGACAGAAGATGTACATCTCTTTGGAGAAGCTTGATCTTAAGGCTCGGAGGCCATTTGAATCCTCATGAAATTGCAATGATGGAAACAACCACAGGACTTCTAAGATGCATATGCAAAATGATTCAAATGTGCAGGTGAATGTTTTCTCCAAGATGAGTTTGGCAGGTTGGTAGGAATGAATCGTTTTGCTGCTGTATTAATCTCTCTGTTTCTGGAAACTTACTGCTGGCTAGAGAAAGCTCTGTTTTGCTTTACTTCCGGATGTGCTAAATTCAATCCCGGCCTTTTCTAGTATGTACAAAAAAAAAATTGTCAGAAATGCTGACATGTGAATGACTATGAATCTTTATGAAAACACATGAACCAGCTGCCCCAACTAGCCTAACAGAGTCATATGAATATTGAGAGATTTTGCTGATTTGTTAAGTGTTTGTGATTTCCCAGAATGCATTTCAGCATGAGTAAATGATGAGATAGTATTTTGCTGTTTGCTGACTTAATTTATGCTGGTTTTTTTGCCAGTGTTAGTTATTCTGTATTGACATTTAGAGCTTATCCTAATTATGAATTTAAATATGAATGTTTGGTGATGGTGAATTGAGGTAATGGAAAGACAAGGAATGCTGCAGTAGCCATGGTACTGTATGCAAATTACCTGATAAATATATATATTTTTTTATCATAGGTTATGCTCTAAAAATGCCTCCCATACATTTACTGTTTACTGTACATCCCTGCTTGTTTCTCACAATTCTGAATTCTTATATTCTGAGATATAAACTCTCAAATCTGACAAAAAAGCAAGCATTGTGAGTTATAAATTATGACTTTCTTTCTCAAAATTATGACTTTTCCTCCCTCTGAATTCACATATCACTATTCTGTTTCTTTGTTTCTGCCATGGAAAAAATAATAATAATAAAAAGGTAATTGCGACTTTTTATCTCACAATTCTGACTTTTTTTCTTAAGATTGTGAGTTTATAACGCACAATTGTGAGAGAACATTTTTCTCATAATTATGAGAAAATAAGTCAGAATTATGAGATATAAACTCAGAATTGCAAGAAAAAAGTCAGAATTGTGAGTTGTTGTTGTTTTTTATCCCATGGTGGAAACAAGCTTCATTTAACGTCGACAAATTCAAATGACTTCATTTTATTTTATTTCTGTTTGCAGACAGAGGTGTGATTTCTCATGACATTTTTTTTTCCTGTTACATTCAGGCATATTTATGCATGCTGTTCCAAAGAAAACCCTTACGGAACCTTTAAGTCATTTTCGTATGTAAATTTATTTTAGATCAGTGGATTGGGTCACAGTTTATTTTAAGGTCCAATTCTCGCTATTAACAAACCATTAACTTTTGCCTCAATAAACTCCTAATTTGCTGCTTATCATTAGTCAGTAAGGGGATGTATTAGGGATGTAGAATATGGTCATGCAGGATATGTGCTTTATAAGTACTAATAAACAGTCAATATGTTAATAATAGGCATGCTAATAAGCAACTAGTTAATATTGAGAATTGGTCCCTATACTAAAGTGTTACTGTGGATTGTTGGCTGCTTGTATTTGGAAGGACCAGCATTCGCTTTAGTCCACGGGCCACTGCTAGTTCCATTTAGGGTAGCATGACAGACAAATCTCTAAGCCCGCTGTCATGTGGGAATGACACAGAATGAATAGCCCTCTTACTGTAGCATGTAAACCAGATGCTTCAGATGACTGAGTATTATATCCTTGTATGACGAAAAGGAGCATTGGAAGCACAGCAGTATCTATGACAATAATAATAGTGTACGCAGCTCATCAGGGGCATTTCAAGATATTTCAGTGGAAAAAATACTCCTCTCAGCCCTTGTGTGGCGTTCTCGGTTATGCAATCTGACCCTCGCGCCTTCAAGAAGCTTCAGCGCTGTCTTTGGAGGAGATGTCCGAGAACTAGCTGTTCATTTCCATTGAATGTCAAGCATCCAAATAAAGACTCAGATCTGCAGCCAAACAAAATGTAAAAAGCTTCCATTGAGCGTTTGGCTGTTTGTCTCGGACATTCTATGATCGGAAACTGCTCACATCTGGTTTCCCTGCTATTATCATTAAATGACCCCAAAAAAAGAAGTCAAGAAGTTTTTTTTTTGTTGCTGTTAAAAGACTTTCGCAGAATTACAGGTTGGTTTGAACATTTGTACATTTTCTTGCAAGTGACATATATGCATGCACCACCTAAACATCACCTGTGGGAATTTTAACGTTGTTTTTATCTTATCATGGATGTGTTTGACGGCTGTAGCATTGTCTATCTGTACTTTTTACAAGAAATTTGTGTTACATTTAAGATCAATGTCTTTCATTGTTATTACGTTTTTGTTACTTAAAGAAACTAACTGAAATAAGGTGTAAATTATATATAATAAAATAGATATAATAATATAATAATATAACATATATATAATAAAACATTGATAAAGCTATTAAAAATAAGGATGAATGCAGAACAAAAATACTAAAGTTACTAAATTAATATTTCAAAATTAACAAAACTAAATAATAATATAACATATATATAATAAAACATTGATAAAGCTATTAATAATAAGGATGAATGCAGAACAAAAATACTAAAGTTACTAAATTAATATTTCAAAATTAACAAAACTAAAAAACTAAAAAAACTATTTAAATAAAAAGGGAAAATATAAAAAATTTAAACTAATTCAAAATATTAATAAAGAAATAATGAAAAAACAGTATCTCAATAATACTAAAATACACTGTCAATTTATACACTTGTTAACATATGCTACTATGCTATAAACTCACTTGCATGCTACTGTTGTATGTGTTGCAGTGTGTATGTTATAGTGTGTTATATTTGTAAATATGTGTAACTAAAAATGTCACAATATATGCAAAACAAGACTAAAATGGCAGTGACACTATCAAAACATTTGTACATGCATGCATGGCATATCCCTGCATATATTAAAGGGGTCATATGATGCTGCTAAAAATAACATTATTTTGTGTATTTGGTGTAATGAAATGTGTTTATGCGGTTTAAGGTTCAAAAAACACATTATTTTCCAC
>NW_015548223.1:1685655-1704551 GCF_001515605.1 Sinocyclocheilus anshuiensis | reverse complement strand
TTAACTTTTATAAAGAATATCTCTTTGGATTTGAGACTTTAGTCTTTGCAACTTTACAGATCTTCTTTATGCACCAAGAGCTTGTAACACTCCAAAGAGAAAGGAAAACTTGAAATCGCATCATATGACCCCTTTAAGATTTTCTGAATCATTTCCACTTATACTGTTTGAAACAGGCTGTATTCATATACAGTATTTTGGCAAGGATTGCCTGTCACTACATCACCTACAACATTTCTAAAGCATTTGTAATCATAACAGAGTTTCTGTTTATCTTGTTTATGTGGTTATTGCCAGATCCAGTATGTTGAACCTGAAGTTATCCTCAGGAACGTCTTGGGTGGTGCTCATGCTGATGTGATGGTGGTCCAGCACATGGTGGCTGATAAAGGACCACCACTTAGAAATACTGGACCACAGGCATGAGAGCTATGACGTTATATACCATGGAACGATAGGAATGTGTCACCCGGTGGCGATATTGCTATAGTGTTTAGTGTTTGCTTTGAGGTCATTTGCTGTATACACTACTGTTAAAAGTTTGGGTTCAGAAAGATTTTTTTATGTTTTTGAAAGAGGTCTCTTATGCTCATCAAGGCTGCATTTATTTGATCAAAAATACAGTAAAATAGTAAAATTGTGAAATATTATTGCAATTTAATTTAAATGTGTTCTGTTTGAATATCTTGTAAAATGTGATTTATTCCTGTGATCAAAGCTGAATTTTCAGCATCATTACTCCAGTCTGCAGTGTTACATGATCCTTCAGAAATATTCAAATTTTTTCATGATTCCTTGATGAATGGAAAGCTCAAAGATCAGCACCGAAAATAAATGTTTTGTAACATTAAAATGTCTTCACTTTCACATTAATGTAAAGCATTATTGCTGAATAAAAGTATTAATAATAATAAAAAAATCCTATCTGACCCCAACTTTTGGCGTGTATGTTATAGTATATGTATGACAAACCTAAAAATGACAAAAATACAAAACAAGTTACTGAAATTAATAAATTAACATTTCTAAATGAATAAAACTAATTAAATAATAAAAGTAAGATAATATAAAAATAAAACCTTTCAAAATATTAATAAAAAAGTAAATAGTACCTCAATGATACTAATTTAAATGTAGTTATTTTTAAGATATTAATTTATTAATTTTAGTAATTTTGTGTATTTATGTCATTTTTAGTAGCTTTGTCATTAGTTTTGTAAAATTAATACATGTATATTTAATATATTAGTATTAAATTGAAAATATTACAAAAATTAACTAAATTGAAAATAGAAAAATAGAAACTAATTCAAAATATGAATAAAAACAAAAAAATAGTATCTCAATGATACTAATATAGAGAGAGAGAGAGAGAGAGAGAGAGAGAGAGAATAATTAGTATAAAATATAGCATTTTGTCATTGAATTGCCAGCAGAAATAGTATAAAATTACTCATGGTTTAATATGATCACAGTCATACTGCACATCCCTATGAGATCCAGTGTTTAAATTGATTTCGGGAACCACAGGGGCGTTTCTTGTCTAACTATCCACACCTTTAACTACATTTATTTATACACATATTCATAATCTTCTGAGTAATGGGTTTTCTATGGAAGGATGGGTTATTCGGTTTGACATCTGTCAAAGTGCATCCATGATTCATCCATCCAAAATCACATCCCTGTGAAATACATATGGCTTCCATGAATCTTTCCGGTCACACTCATGTTTTTGTAATGTGAGAAGAGCTCAGTGGACTCTTGCTCACTCTCGTTTTGCCACGATTTACATTTTTAGAAATCGAGGAATCATGATTGGGACTCGAGACCGGTGAGTGGGGCAGGTGTCGCGCATTAGCATTTCCTCCACCGGCCTCGCTCTGTTCCCACAGCTCTCGGCCCCGCCCCTCTCATCACATACCCCCATCGCCCCTCACAGGCCGGGGGGTACCCACGAGACTGCGCTCTACTCCTCCCTCCCCCCTCCGGGGGAGCCGATCACGGCGGCCGCGGCGTACCTGGGGGTTAGTACAGACAGACGAGGTGAGAGAAAAGGAGACGGAAGGATGAGGAGAGACAGAGGGGAGAGAGGGAAAAAAAAACATAGTTCCGGTTCCCAGACACACTGCCGCTCGGCTCTCCACCAGCTGGGTAAGCTCTTCCGCGATGCCTGGCGGCGGCACTGGATAGCCCTCGGTGGACGGTGACGGCTCGACTGCCGCACACAAAACACAAAATAAAGTCCAGGCCTGGTCCTCTCTCCTCCAACACTGTCGTCACTCCTCCATTTATCCTTCCGGAGCTCCACCGAGACCGGTGAGTGGCGCAGGTGTCGCGCATTAGCATTTCCTCCACCGGCCTCGCTCTGTTCCCACGGCTCTCGCCCCCGCCCCTCTCGTCACATATATATTTCTGAATTTTTATGATGTGTCAACAAAGCAAGATGTGCAATTCATATGTTACCTGACACACTTCATGTGCTATGCATAGTATTGGATGTAATTTTGCATGGAGGAACTTCATCCCTTTTGGATTAAAATCTAAATCGAAGAATTCTCCTGTGTCTCCTCGTTCCTTCCCCGAGTGACCATGACATAAGGTCTCGTGTTGAATGGAATGCAACAATTTGCACATGAATAGTTTTATGAACGATTTACACAAATTCATTTTCCTTGTCGTTCATGAATGAGGCACTTTCCCATCTAGGACAGAAAAAAAATCAATATGTTATGGAAATCTATGACTGATTTTTCTTTCCAATGGGGTTGAAACCATCTGCTAATGACAATCAGACACACTTGGTGCCTGGTGGTTTTAAACGTTTCTCAGTTAAACAGACAACATTTGTGGATCTGGGAGTTTTTAAGCCTGGTTCACTGACTCAGACCTCCATCTCAGGCCAGCGAGCATCAGAGGGTGTGTTTGGATCCGTCTCTGCCAGGCCCAGAGCTTTCCACACGCTGACACGCGCCGAAACGCTGACTGAATCGAAAGGCACTGTGACTGAAATCCCATATTTGTTCATGTTTATGTTGAGGGAGACGGATCTGCTGTATGTGTGAGGAGTGACGTTTGTTAAAGCCCTAGCAGTCTTCAGTGGCTCTCCACGTCTCACTTAGGACTTCATTATAATCAACAGACACATTTTATGTGCGTTTAATGGCAAAATAAGCTATTTCACACTGGATTCTTGATTCTTGAATCACATTTTTGTACCTGCTGATTTGGTATATGAGCATGTGGTGACATTTACATCATTCTCCATCATAAACTTTTCGGTTACACTGTTGAAAGACATATACACACATATCTCTGCCACTTATAAAGACTTGTTTAAATTTGTTAAACCAAATGATACACGTATTGCATTGTATTCATCTTTGAAATCAGGTTGCGAATCTACAGTAGCCTATATTCTAGGGTGAACTTCACTGCGTAGTTATGTTGAGTTTAAAAAGGAGTAACTCAGGCCATGTCCACACGTACACGGGTATTTTTAAAAACTGAGTTTTTCCTTCCATTTAAAAAAAAAATCTCCATCCACATGAAAACGCAAATGCTTTATCAATACATGTTTCAGGTCTTTCATGCATCAGAGCTTTCAATGCATATTTTTCAGAATCTTTCATCCAAATGTAATTATTTACTCAACTTCTCAAATGACTTTCCTTTTCGGCTGAAGTTTCCTTGGAAAATTAATGTAAGCAAACAGCTGAATAGATGTATAGTTGTCAATGTAGGCGGTTGTTGTGGGTAATGTAGCCTTTTTAAAATCTTGCCAATAGTTTTAGTGCCATTTTGGATGGATAGATAAGTTTGTGGTCAATAAGATTTTTATTATTCTTATTTTATTTAGCAAGGACACATTCAATTGATGAAAAGTGACAGTAAAGACATTTATATGTTTACAATAAATATATAAACAAACAAATAAATAAATAAAATTAATTAATTAAAAATTCAAATAAAAAATCAAATAATACCTTTTCCCCAGTTTCTCAGAAAAAAAAGTTTCTTAAATCTTAAATATTTTCTTAATTTTTCATCATTTTAATGCATGCAAAATTTAATTCCACAACTTCATGAATGTAAGACTCGATTTAATAGCTTTTAAAGGCCTTAAATTGTGGAATGGTGAATGAAGATCTACAGAATCCCTGACGAATGCATTAAATTGGTCAAAAATGACATTTATAATGTTCCAAAAGATTTCCATTTCAAATAAATGCTCAATCAAAGAATCAAAAAAAAAAAAAAAAAGTATCACTGTTTCCACAGCTGTTTTCAACATCAGAAATGTTTCTTGAGCAGCAAATCAGTATATTAGAATGATTTCTGAAGGATCATGTGACACTGAAGCCTGGAGCAATGATGCTGAAAATTCAGCTTTGCATCACAGGAGTAATAAATTAGATTTTAATATATATTCAAAAAGAAAATAGTTATTTTAAATGGTAATAATATTTCATGTTTTACTGTGTTATTGATCAAATAAATGCAGCCTTGGTGAGCAGAAGACACATTTCATTTTCTCCTGTTACAGTTACATTAAAAACGCTTAGTCTTGCGTGCCACACGTGTTTTGTGAAATGATCTGAACATGCTGCTTTCTGCCGTCAGGTTATAGGCTACATAAGTGGAGCACATTTCATAGGGCTTAATTCCCAATCTCTCATCTAACCCATCAATGACCCGCCACGTTCATCCGGAGCTCCTCGTGTCAGGGGAGATTAATAGAAACCGTGTGTCATTTGTGTCCAGATGGGCTCAACAGGTGCTTACTGAACACACATTACTGTGTTCTCACTCTGATACATATTTAGACTGCTCTTAACTAGGCATATCCCCTTGCATTTCAGATTAAGTTTTTGTGTTTTTATTTCTGTGATTTCTGTGATATATTTTCCTAATGAAACAGGAGCAAGTTGTTACGTTTGTTGAAACATTTTAGAATAGCATGCACTGAAATGTGCTTTATTAAGACAAATGTTGTTGACATAGCACATTGGATTGGTTTCCCCATGACGGTCAGTATTTCCATGCTTATTTTAGCTTCTTTAGAAACAATGACGTCACTTCCAGACATTCAAGACCTCCAGCTATGAAAGGTTAGGAAACTGATATGTTGGTGTTCATGGATTGACTAACACCTTATGAGGTGTTAATGATAGAGAAACCCAGTGAGTCTTAATTCTGATATTAATATTAATCAGACGTGTTTGACAAATGAACTTTATAATGAGGTTGTGGTGAAGTTTGTGCCATTATTGTCACTACTGACATTATCCTGCGATCTTGACTTCAGAAAGTATTTCTACATCGAAGTCGTGTAGGAAACATTCCCTTACTGTTGTAGTGTTTTTGGTAACATTTATTAATATTAGTTAATGTTAATTTCATCATTTACTACTTTTACTACTTCGTGTTAGTTACGTTAACTAATTTGAACTCATGCAACCTTATTATGTTACTGTACTGTAAGCATTACTGTATTTATTAATATTTTGATTTAGCTTTTTATTTTTTTCATTTTATTTTATTTTGAGTTTTAGAAATGTTGTGCTTTTGTTAGTGTTCATTTTATTTTTAATTGTTGTCATTTATTACTATGGACATTTATTATTTCTATTAATTTTTTTTATTTTTACTTTTTAGTTTGTATTTACTTTATTTAGCTTTATTTTAATTTTAGTACTTCAACTTATTTCACTTACAATGAAAAAATAGTATAGAAGCAAGTTTCACCCATAAATTGCTAGTAAATTTCAGAATTAATTACAAAGAAACAGCAAGTAACACATTTTGAATTAGAAAGACTGAAATAGTATTTTCTTGTAAAAAAAAAAATACTCCCAATAATCTTTTTTTTTTATATTTTTTTTATGTTTTTCATCTAATATTTATTTCGGCTTTATTTCAATTACGATATATTTTAATTTATTTTTTATTTTATTTTATTCTATCTATCTATCTATCTATCTATCTATCTATCTATCTATCTATCTATCTATCTATCTATCTATCTATTTATTTACACACACAGTTCCAGATCCTTTATGGAAAAGTAAGGTAATGCTGTTGTCATGCAGTTGTGGGCGATTTTGGTTTTATTTGGTGAGACAATGTGACGTAATTGGCAAACAATGATAACAAGCTGAAACACAACCAATCCAACTCACCCTGTGCACGTTTCTACACAGGCTTTCGTGACTTAAACTTTGTATGTAACAAGGGTCAGTATCATGGAAGAAAACATTTCATTGACTCATGCTGACCAGTGATCAGTCTCACAAGCATTTGACATTTTCCACAAATATACCATTACTTTTGTTTAAAACAATTTATGTTGCATGAAATGTAGCTAGTTTTAACACATTTGTCAGCCACACCCCAAAATGGTGATCATTCAGGTAATTTGACATTCATTAGTTTATTGTACCAAAGTTTGAAAAGTCATTCATGTAAGAAAGACCATAAACATGCATTAATAAAATGCACCGGCCTGCATCATATTTGCTGATTGAAATCCAATATTTGTTTCTTACTAATCTTGGAATGCAGATTCCCAATATAGTGCCTGTTTTGCTTGAATGTCACAAAATATGATGCATTTCGAAGCATTTTTGCTTTTAACATCCATTTAGAAAACTTGTATTAACCCTTAATTAGCAGTAAAATTGTTGCAAAAACATGATTCCCGTCTTCCTCTGAGCCAGATTACAACTATTTCTTCAATTCCCAGCTCATTTTCACATGTATAAATGATTCTGAAGACATGATTTAATGCCTAGCCCTGATTTCAAGGTTAGAATTGACTAGTGACAGAAGAAAATGCAAACATGACCCAGAAGCATTCTTCTACATCTGTGGGTGTTTTACTACATCCAAACAATGACAGAAATTTTCAGATTTAGCTTATTTTGTAAAGTTGTGTGTATATATATATATATATACACAGTATATATAATTTTTAAAAAAAAAATTTATGAAATGGGCTATTTTCACATATTTTTGAACTCCTTTGCAAGTTAAATTATATATTTTGAATACTTCTTTTTGTCATTAAAACCAACATTTTTGACATTTGATTGCTTTTTTGTTCTGATAAGTGCATTAAAGCTGATACATATAATCTTATTAAATTTCATTCTTATTTTGTGAAAAAAAAATTACATGATGGAAAGGTTTTATTGATGTTTTTGAATTTATCATCATCAGATTAGATAATAAAAATAATATATATTTTTTTTTTATATAGATGATGTGTTATAAATTTAATGTTGAGTTTCAAGCCCTATTTGTGGAAAGGCACAAACAGTGATGTTAAAGATTTAAGGCAAAACTCTTCACTGCGGTGCCATATGATTTTGACTGGGATTAACACATTAAAATATCAGCTTGCATTTAGATTGAGTCTTGAATGCAGTTAACATACAAAATGAACCATATAGATAAGAAAAATCTGCTACAGAACTCGTCACGACGTTGACCCTCTGTGCATCTCTGAATGAGGAAAGGTTTCAAGCTACATGTGCGAGTTCGGCACACTTTCTGAAGAAATAGCACAGTAGTTTATTGCCCTTTGGCTGGATTTCAAACTGTTTGTAATTTAAGCAATGTGGAAAAACTCTGTAATGGTGAAATGGAGAGCAGTTGACGTGATAATTCGCAAACAGGTGGCTGATTGATCAGAAAGTAGTGCTTGTTGATGTTATATGTCAGTTATAATGTCATCTGCAGTCGCATCTGTTCAGATAAATAATAAACAAACTGAAGATGTGAGTAAATTATCCGTAAAATGTCTTTTTCAGTCATTTTCCAACCTGCTAGAACTTTCTAAAGCTTTTTTTAAATGCTCGTTTCTGCATGTGTTGTGTGCATCTAGATGTAACTGAGCTCAGAAAATGTCTCTTGCGTCTGGTCCCAAGATCTGGTTTGCATCTTCATGCTTCTTGACTGTTTCAGTATCTGCTATGGTGGGAAAGACATTTTTTTGTCACGCATGGGCATCAAATGAAACATATCTGGCTAGTAGGGTTTTTAAAAAATGTAGGGTCAGTTGATTTTATCCATAGGAAATAAGTAGATCATAATGGTCGTAGATACAAACATCTGGGGTTGGTAAGATCTTTGAAAATGTTTTAAAAGAAGACTCTTCTGCTCACCGATGCTGTATTTATTTGATCTAAAAATAGCACAAAAAAAAACAGGAATATTGTGAAATATTATTTCAATATAAAATAACTGATTTCTGTGTGAATTTATTTTAAAACTTAATTTATTCCTGTGATCAAAGCTGAATTTTCAGCATCATTACTCCAGTCTTCAGTGTCACATGATCCTTCAGAAATCATAATAATATGCTGATTTGCTGCTCAAGAAACATTTCTTAACATTATGTTGAAAAAAAAGTTGTACTGCTGCATATTGTTTTGTGGAAACTGTGAAACATTTTATTTTTTCAGGATTCTTTGAATTAAGCTTAAAAGAACAGCATTTATTTTAAATAAATATTTTGTGACATATATGTTTTTACTGTCAATTTTGAACAATTTATCGCATCCGTACTGAATAAAATATTAATTTATTTTTTAAATAATATTTTTACAGATTTTTGTATTTTTATTTGCAAACATTTTTACTTCTGTAATATATATTTCTGAGTGAACAGGATGTTCAAGAAAAATGCACCTAGGCTGCAAAAAATTATTTTAACCATTAAAAATAACTTTTCTATTTTAATATATTTTAAAATAAACTGAATTTTCAGCATCTTTATTCCAGTCTTCAGTGCCACATGATCCTTCAGAAATCATTCTAATATTTTGATTTGCTGCTCTAAAAACTAGATTTCTTATTTCTTCTCTAAATTTCTTATTGTTATCAGTGTTGAAAACAGCTGTGCTGCTTCATGATTTTGTGGAAACTGTGATACCTTTTCTTTGAGGGATAAATAGAAAGTTCAAAAGAACAGCATTAATTTAAAATAGAAACCTTTTGTGAAATTATGTCTTTACTGTCACTATTGACCAATTTAATGCATCCATACTGAATAAAAATATTAATTTATGTAAAAAAAAAAAGAACGCTTTTATTTCAAAAGGTACACTTTCATACACTTTCTGTTTTTTTTTAGTTCATCCTCTTTATGTTTCTGTGCATATCTTCCTAGCACACTTGGATTAAAATTGTAGGATTATTAAATATTCTGTTTGCTTTTATGTCTCTGTAGAACCTCTCTTGAACTTGTACGTATAGGCGTATGTTCTCACTCCAGGGAGAAGAGAGTATGGGTAATAGAGTGTGTAGGCATCTCAACACCTCAAAGCAGTAGGAGGGATGAACAGGAGGGGAAAGAAAGAGAGAGAGAGAGAGAATGTGTATGAGTTCGTGGAAAGGCTATTTAAGGGCAGTCCTTGTAATTCACAGCACTCTGCCTGAAGTCTCTCATATTAAAGAGGTGTAGTGCTTTCATCCTCTCTCTCTCCTTCTCACACACTTCAGCCCAGAGGCTCGGCAGACGGGCGTGTGGAATAGATCACTGACGCTCTCAGATCTTCCAGCACGTGGAGAGACGCAGACAGACGGAAGCTGGAGGTCTGGAACGCTGGACATCCTCACCTCGTCACTGTTGTTTGATTTGCTCGACTGCAGGGAAGCGCTGGAAGCTCCATTCATCACCACAGGTATCTTTATCCACTTCATCTGATTTGTACTTTCACTTGGTTTTTCTTCTTATGGATGCAGTGCTTTTTTTTTTTTTTTTTGAACTTTGCATTCACTTAACCCATAGAAGAAATTCTATTGCTCAGATGTTTCTCTTTTATAGCTCAGGAGGTTGAGCTGCTTCTTTTTGATATCAACTTTGTCTCAGTCGCTTCTCCTAAAAATGTCACTGTTTTCATGAAGTTCATATTCAGATTGCAGACTTTGATTTCTTGGCAAGTCTGAGCACAGTTTGAGACATTAAGATCTCTTCTGAAACTACAGGAGATGCATGTGAAATGAATAGGTTATATTTCTCAGAAGGCTCCTTTGGCTCTCCTTTTAATCGCATTGCTGTCTCTGAGAAACAATTAAGACACTAAAGAGATTTGATTTCTTTTCATATGTATTGGAACCTAGAGGAAAATGTTATTTCTCAAAGGTTCTGTTGAAGAGATTCAGAGTTCTTGATTATTTGCAGTATCAACCTTGTCTCAGATGTGTCTCCTAAAAATCCTCATAAAAACGAGTCAACTGTTATCATGCCGCTCATATATAGATAAACTCTGTCTTTTATTGAAAACTTTGATTTCTTGGAAAGTATGAGACATTTAGATATTTTCTGAAACTACAGGAGACACATGTGAGATTAATGGGCTCTTTTTTTGCTCTCCATTTAGTCTCAATGCCATCTAGGAGAAACAATTGAGACATTGAAGACATCTATTTTTTATATGTGTTGGAATCTAAAGGAAATGATTTCTCTGAATTTTTTTTCACAGCTGAGGAGAATCAGTTCTTGGTTGTTTGAAGTATCAACTTTGTCTCAGATGTTTCTACTAAAATTCTCCTGAAAATAGATATAAATGAGTCAACAGTTGTCATTCCATTTATATTGAAATAAACATTTTGATTTTTGATTGAATACTTTAATTTCTTGGCAAGTCTGAGCACAGTATGAGACGCTAAGATTTCTTCTGAAACTGTAGGAGATGGATGTGAGATTAATGTTTTTTTTTTTTTTTTTCAAAATTGCTCTTCAGTTGCTCTCAGAAGAAACAGTTTAAACATTAAAGAGATTTGATTTTTATTTTATTTTCATATGTGGTGAAACCCAAAGGAACACTGAATTTCTGAGAGGTTCATTTGAGGAGATTTTTGGACTTTTTGGTTGTTTGACATGCCAACTTTGTCTCATATGTTTCTCCTAAAAATCCTTGTAAAATAGATGCAAATGAGTCCGCTGTTATCACAGAGTTCATACTGAGTTAAACATAGGTACTTTTAATTGCAGACTTTCTTGGCAGTTGTCTTCTGAAACTAGGAGTCACGTGAGATTAATGGGTTCTTTTTCTCAGGAGACTCCTTTTTCTCTCCATGTAATCTCATTCCTGTCTCGGAGAAACAATTGAGTCATTGAAGAGATCTCATTTTTATTTCATCCCAATGTAGTGGAACCCAGAAGAAAATTTTATTTCTCAGAGGTTCTGTTGAGGAGATTCAATTGAGTTCTCAATTATTTGAAGTATCAACTTTGTCTCAGGTGTTTCTCGTCATACAGAGCTGAGATAAACATACTGACTTTTGATTGCAGACTTGCAGATTTCTTGGCAAGTCTGAGCACAGTATGAGATCTTAAGATCTCCTCTGAAACTATCGGAGAAGCAGGAGACTCCATTTGCTCTCCATTTAATCTCATTGCTGTCTTGGAGAAACAATTGAGAGTTTCTCAGAGATTCAGATGAGTTCTCGGTTATTTGAGGTATCAACTTTGTCTCAAATGTTTCTCCTAAAATTCCTTTGGAGAAATTAAAATGAGGCCCAAATGAGACGACTGTTGTATATGAATGTGGAAAGCTTGCATCAGTTGGTTTTTGGTTGGGAAATGTAATGAGAACATTTTGAGTTCATATCAAGATAATTTTATTTTGGCAAATCTGAATATACATTGCTGGTCCTGTTTAGAATATTTCAACAATGAATATGTGCTGGGTATGTGTACTGTGCACGTACAGAGATTAAATAGGTTGTGAACATTGTTTCATGTTATATATGAGATAATCAAGGCATCATCTTCATGCAGTGAGCATGTACATATGTGTCCATGTGAGGTACTCTGACAGACTGATGAAAGGCTGAAACCAGTGTGCTTGTCTTACTTTGATATCACCTGGCAAAAGGCACGTATCCATCTGTCAGTCTGTGCATGTCTATGACATGAGTGAACATCATGAAAATAACATCGTCCTGTGGAAAGGAGAGAATGAGATGTGGGAAGCAGCTGCTCTGTGTGTGTGTATGTATTCATGGGAAAGACTCCAGGCATTGTGGTTTCTGAGGTTCAGGTGCATAAATAGACCGTTACTATTTAATGTGTGTCTCTTGCCTTAGCAAATCATTATTATTATTATAGCTCGTACTCACTGATTTTTTTTTTTTTTCAAAACTCTGTTAAACTATTACTCACTTTTTTTTTTTTTTTTTCAAAACTCTGTTAAACTATAGTGTACTGTTTGTTACGAATATGAGTGATTCTTCAAATTGTGTGGTCTGTTGATGAGAGGTTTGCTCAACAGACAATAAAATCACCTAGTGATCTGTCTACATAGAAAGCATTTTAAAGGAATAGTTCACCCAAAAATTAAAATTTGCTGCAAATGCACTCAGACCAGTCGGGATGTAGAAGAGTTTGGAGAAATGTAGCATTCCATCACTGTCTCACCAATGGATCCTCTGCAGTGAATGGGTGCCGTCAGAATGAGGCTACGTTTACACGACAACAGTGTAGTCAAAAACGGAAAAGTTTTTCTCTTGCGTTTTTAAAAGTTTTCAAGTATACACGACAATGTTTTCAAAACGATTTACGCTTACACATATCCACGAAAACGGCCAAAAACGCTGCATTACGTATGCCAGGCCAGTAGTTGGCGCTGTCACCTTGTCAGTAAACAGTACCTGTAGGGAAGTGACGATTATATGTTGTATATGATGCGTCTCCGCTGTTGGTTGTAATATTGGTGAAGTAAATCCACACTTTGCTGAAGAAGCGTTAGCAAACGTTTGAGCAGCAACAACAGTACCACGTACTCCGCCATTGTTGTGTATGTTTGTTCGCGCTTGCCTTTAAAAAAAAGTTTCACGTATACACGACAATGTTTTCAAAACGATTCGCGTTTACACGTATCCGCCCAAAACGGCCAAAAATGCTGTATTACGTATGCCAGGCCAGTAGTTGGCGCTGTCACCTTGTTAGTAAACAGTACCTGTAGGGAAGTGACGATTATATGTTGTATATGATGCGTCTCCGCTGTTGGTTGTAATATTGGTGAAGTAAATCCACACTTTGCTGAAGAAGCGTTAGCAAACGTTTGAGCAGCAACAACAGTACCACGTACTCCGCCATTGTTGTGTATGTTTGTTCGCGCTTGCCTTTAAAATCGACACGTACTGCGCATGTCTACATACCTAACGTGTACTACGCACGCGCATGACGTCACCGTTTTCAAAGATTCCTGTATTGGGTGTTTACACGGAAACGATACCGGTGCCGTTTTCAAAAACGTGCGCTTTAAAACCCGTTTTCAAAAATATTCGTTTTCAGTCCAAAAAATGCCATTGTCGTGTGAACGAACAGTCAAAACGCATAAAAAGTTTTCCGTTTTTGGCTGAAAACGTTGTCGTGTAAACGGCCCAACCATCTCCAAACAGCTGATAAAAACCACAATAATCCACAAGGAATCCACACCACTCCAGTCCATCAGTTAACATCTTGCAAAGCCAAAAGCTGCATTTTTGTAAGAAGCAAATCCAACATTGAGGCATTTTAACATTAAACCGTCACTTCTGGCCAAAATATGAGTCCATAAACCATAATAACGCTTCCTCCAGTGAAAATAAATCCATCCCCTGTTGTCCAACGCATTAAAATCCACCAACTGTTTTGGCTTGTAAACAGTGCTTAATCTGTGCATATTTCTCTCCTGATTCAGCCGACAAGACTTTTTCACTGGAAAAATCATTATAGACCAAAGACTCTCACTTTAGTTTGCATTGTTGAGTTTTATCTACAGTATGTAGAGTGTTTCGAATCAGTTACTCATAGGGTTTTAAAAAGTAGTTGCCTGATTTTGGAAAGAAGCCTTTATTATTGATACAACACATGCTTTTATATGAGGAAAATGTGCAGTATTTTTGGAAAGTGGAAAGTAAAGGATTTTTTGATGACACTCAATGGCCCCATAAATGACAGCACATGGTGTTTTGACTTTATGGTGTTTGAGGATGCTGCACTATTAAAAGCAAGTGTGGCCTTTTTGTGGTTTAGAAATCATCACTCTGTATGACAATGCAGTATGTATTAGGTATGAATTATTGTAATTAATTTGGATGTTCTGAAGCTCATGCTAAAAACCAGATGGTCTTTTTTCACCCTGGTAGTTTTATCTGCAGCTTTATGGAAGTGCATCAGGTGAGCACAGTGGGACGTTTGAGGTTTAAGACCTGAGGAAAGCGTCAAGCCCCCTTCTCCATCCAGCTTAAATGAAAGGGCATAAATTGTTGGAGGTCAGCGGCTGACGGGGGTTTATGATGCCTCTGCTATGTGCGGTTCCTCCTGTGATGGTGTGGAAGGAATTATGGAAACGGAGAGAAAGAGAGAGTGGAAGGTGTCTGGGTCTGTCAGGACAGCTGGAGTGAGACTGACCCACGGCCTCAGGGCTTCACTTAAGAAAGAGAAAAAGAACATTTGTATGAGTGTGAAATTTGAGATTTTTTTTTATTTTTTTAGTGGACCAATCTGCCATTGATGTGATAATGGCCAATTAATTTATTCCAGATTTCTTGCGAATAGACTGTCAGAGTGTGAAAAATAAAGAGAAATCGTGAGGTTTAGAAAATGAGAATGAATGTGTCATGCAGTGTTACATTTTATAGTATTTACTAATATTTTAAATTAGATTTATCATTTAGAGGACTATATACAGTGTTGGGTAAGTTACTGTAAAAAGCTAGCTACGAATTACATCATCTACAGTGTAATTAGATTGCCGTACTAATTACTCACTCTAAAAAATATTGCATTAATCATTACTACTTTTTAAATCTCATATAAACCTTGACCAGTTGAACAATACAAGGATAGACATGAAACTGCTCTTTTAATTATTTCAAATAAATAATATAAAATTGCATAAATTATTCTTGAACTGACTGAAGTGTTTAAAGGGAGAAGGTTACATTAAAAACATACATTTTAACATTAAACGTTAAATTTTGATGTTAAATCCTCTATTGTTTTATATAGAATTGTTCTATTTAATGCAATTACCTCAGAAGTAACTAATTACTGAAAAATTAAGAGTAATCCCTTACTTTACTTTTCAAGAGAAAAGCAATTAAATTACCGTAATTAATTACATAGTAATGCTGTGTAAGTGTACGTTTTTCATCTATTGTTTACATTTTATTTCAATTACCGAAAATGATTTTTAATAGCTTTAGTTAACAATAACAAAACTATGATCATGGCAGGGTTTTTATAATTAACTAAAATGAAAATTAAAACATAAAAAAAAGAACATTTTTGTTACTTAAAATATATTAACTGGATTTTTTTTCACTAGTTGTCAAGGCAACATTTCTCTTTTTCATTTAGTTTAATTTGATGTACTAAAATAACAAACTAAAACTGAAATGAAAATGAATTTAAAAAAAAAACTATATACATTAAAAACTACAAGAATGACAAACTTTAACTAAAATTAAAATGGAAAATATAAAAATACATATAATTCTAAATATGAATAAAAATATCTCAGTGATGCTAAAATAACACTGGTTCATGGCAGAAAATGGACATTCTGTAAGAGTACTGAATCAAAAAAAAGATCAATATTTCAGGATGTTACATATGTTCAGAATGAATGTTATACTAGAATAGCACTTACTGCATACTGCACTGTATGTAGTGCATACTGAATGTATTTACAGTTTGATCAAATAATGAGTCAAGATAGAAGCGCTAAAAATTGTTGTTGATGATCTGGTTAATTAGTTTAACATTGCATTTTGTTTTACAGTATTCTGCACAGTGTGCTCTGGGCATATACAGGTGCATCTCAATAAATATGTGAGCCAAAATCATCACAATTAAAAGAACCAAAGACTTAAACTACTTCAGTCTGTGTGCATTGAATTTATTTAATACACGAGTTTCACAATTTGAGTTGAATTACTGAAATAAATGAACTTTTTCACGACATTCTAATTTATTGAGATGTACCTGTACTGCACATTTTACACTATATCATACATGCAGAAATGTTGCACACTTTCCACACTACATGTGCTGCATACTGCTAAAACAATGTGAGAAGTACACTGAACATTTAAGATGTCAACAAGTCTTTCTGTTTGATGCTAGCATGGAAACTGAAGATATCTAAACCATGTCCAAGTGCAACTTTTCATTCTAGTCAAGTACATTCAGGTGTTGCAGAATAAAATGGATGTCAACAGTGATGTGGACAGATTCAACAGCTGCACTGCAAACCAGTTATACGGTGTGTCCTAGGGTCTGTGTTCCCATGAGTAATCTTTGATATAAGCGCCTACTTCCCATAAATCTCAGGGAGTCTAGACATACAGGTCTGGGTTGCATATGGACCCGTAGTGCAGATGGCCTGGTGCTGATGGATCACTTCCAGGCTCTTTTTTTTTTTAATGAGAATCATTCATTCGCTTTGGTAAGCGGCCACTGAAGATGAGAGAATCCATGTCTGGTGTATCCGTTTCACCATCAAACTTCTCACTTACTTAAGGACAAGTGTCACGTAAGGGCAGTGCTCTGATGGTATCGTCATCACTGAAAACGTTCTGGAAGTATTCAGCAGGTCAGTGAAATTGGAGATTTCTGGAGGTCACCTTAATGAGGAAAGCATTGATTCGCAGGACAATAAAGTATCTTTCCATCCAGAATTAGTTCAGATATAACAGAGCTTGCAACAATATCACAGTATCAGTTCTATATCAAGCTATATTATTATTATTATTATTATTATTATTATTATTATTATTATTATTATTATTATTATTATTATTATTATTATTATTATTATTATTATTATTATTATTATTATTAGCTATATTATTATTATTATTATTATTATTATTATTATTATTATTATTATTATTATTATTGGTGGTGGTTTTGAATTGTATATTGGTTTAGAATGAAGTGCTTTTTCGTTGATGAAATGCAATTGCTGTTTAACTTTTGGGATTATGGCTTCGAACAGCTTTTCTGTCATGCATTTCGTGTCACATAATTAATTCAGTTCATGAAATTGGTTACACTTGGTGGCCCATACAAAACAGCTCTGCAGCAACCTCTCACTCCCATGAAACAATGCAAATTCACTATTATATATATATACTACTTATATATTTGCATATTTCTAAACTTTAAATATTTTGCCTATACATTTAATCAGTGACTACAAGTCACTTTTTTAAGTAATTATTCATTTTGGTTGTGGTTTATGGCTTAGAATCATCCATTCTACTTGTGGAACTAAGGTAGGTAAGTAAATAAATAAATAAATAGGCTGTCATTCTTGTGCACTATTTAGAAACTGATGTTATCTCATGAATATTCAAAAGCCACCAGATGGATCTGGTTGCATAATCCCCTACTCTAATAATTTAAATAACTTTAGAATTATAAGATGTTTTTATTGCAGCTATAATAAAACCATGATGTTAATCAACAATACAGTCATCCTTTTTCTATAGAAAGTTTTTATTACCCAGAAAAATACCAAATCTATTTCCCTCAGCAAGGAAAACAGCATATGGCAGTGTGCTTGTTGTAGACATCAATCAAAGTCTTGTAATCGCCCACTGGCAGTGGACTAAACATGTTAGAGTGTTCACATATACAGCACATATACTCTATACTTCATCTGGAGTGTAGATTGATATTTCCTCCCATAGGGCTGCAGTGGATCATTTATCTTTTAGGTATAGATTTTGTATACCATTGAATTGTATATTTGTTAGCAGTGGAAACTGTTGAACATTAAACGTTTGATGGCTAGAGCTCTTCTAGTCTAAACGCGTATGACACACACATGCACAGAGTCTTTGCTGTGGACCAGGCAAAACAGATGTTGGAAAACAGAGGCCAACATTCCTAGTCCCTGCTTCCAGGTGGGAAAGTTTCCTTTCTGTTGCCAGTACAGGGAAAACTAATAAAGATACAGTAATTCTGGATTATAACTTAAAGTACAGATTTGTATTCCAGGAGGAGGATTTCCCTTTATAATATTCTTAAATATATAGCCTATTTATTCCTCAATGTCTTTATAAATTGCTAAGTTGTTTTTGTTATTAAGTGACAAGTGGTGGGCAGTTTTAATTCTTATCCACCTTTTTCCTAACGAGCCTACTGCATTTTAAATTATGGGAGGCACTTCAGTTTGGGAAAGTTCCACTCAAAAATGGCAACAAATCATTTCAAATCATAAGATTGTGCTACAAATAATCCTTATCCGTCATTTTGACTGAATGGGCTGTACATTTTTATTCATGTTCTTTTTTCAGAAGTCAGGAAAATAACGTTACACTTGGTATTTTAATGTGACGTGATATAACAACAATATCATAAAAAGGCAGCCGGTGCAATGCATACCAGGTTTTCGCTGAGGAGCCGAGCCGGTGACCCGGCCGCTCAGCGGTGGTACAGCAGCCGTGGCGATGGGACGTGACGTCTCCATTCATACGTATACGTATGTGGAATCACATACGTATACGTATGCACATACGTAACCGAGACGTTCCCTTTCAGTCGGTCACTCTGAGTCACGTCGGTGACTAACAAATTGGGATCCCTAACAAAGCGCCATGGATGTTCCCGAAGGAGGTTTCGGAAGCAAATACACATGTGAACATCCATTTAGGTGCATATGGAAGATTAGAGGTGATTGTTACCCTCATGGAAATGGCAGAAGTCTGCTGGGGAAACGCGGGCTCTGAGGCTATACCGTGGACTGTACATATATGGGAACCACTTAGGCCTCTACATATGGAACACAGCCCTCTACCGGTTCTCACGGATTCAGCGAGTGAGGGCCTGGCGCCGTACATTCCACCACGTCTGGCTGCCGAGGGGACGGAGGAGCTCGACAGGG
>NW_015548223.1:1678294-1685218 GCF_001515605.1 Sinocyclocheilus anshuiensis | reverse complement strand
CTCTACATATGGAACCCAGCCCTCTACCGGTTCTCACAGATTCATCGAGTGAGGGCATAGCACCGGACACTCCGCCACGTCTGGATGCCAAGGGGATGGAGGAGCTCGACAGGGTCTACGATATGAACTCTCTGGAGCAGTCTTAGCAAGCCGACCCGAAGCCGGGGCCTCTCAATGCTTCTATCTGTTTGAGGTGAGAACACTGGAGGATACTGGCTCCACACGAAGGCTATAGAATCTAGCGAACGTGTTGGGGGTCACCCAGCCCGCAGCTCTACAAATATCTGTCAGCGAGGCGCCACGAGCCTGTGCCCAGGAGGATGCAACACTCCTAGTAGAGTGAGCTTGCAACCTGAGCGGGCAGGGCACACCCTGTGCCTGATAAGCCAGGGTGATGGCATCCACAATCCAGTGGGCCATCCTCTGCTTAGAGACGGCATTCCCCTTCTGCCGGCCTCCTTAACAGACAAAGAGCTCTAGGCACGAATCGTCGACCGAAAATGCGTGCTGGTCCCCTACCCTCTTGATGGAGGCCAGTGCAAGCAGTAGCAGAGTTTACAATGAAAGAAACTTTAGCAGCTACCTCTTGGGGTAGGTCACCAAGAACCTCCGCGTCCCATCCAGGGACCAGACATGAAGTTCCCAGAGGTCTGGACGCGGGTGCCACAGGGTGCCCCGTCTCTGAGTTAGTAGATCCTTCCTCAAAGGAATCTGCCAGGGAAGGGCTGTCGCGAGGAGCATTAGTTCGGGGAACCAGGTCCGAGTGGGCCAATACGGCATCACAAACAAGACCTGCTCCTCGTCCTCCCTGACCGTGCACAGCATCTGTGCGAGATGGCTCACTGGGGGAAACGCATACTTGCGCAGGCCCCGCGGCCAGCTGTGTGCCAGTGCGTCCGTGCCGAGTGTTCCCATCAGCCATTTGCAGCACGACAGGGGGTATTGCAGCCTGAATTGCGCAGCCCACTCGACACAGGAACGACCACCGCTGAAGCGCCGTCCGCCAACACAAAAAGCTCCCGAGAGCGCGCTAGACTCATCACACACGAAGCAGTTCGGTAGGAGCAGAACGATGTTGTCGCTCGGCTCCAAAGTGAAAAATTGGTATGCGTTGCACAGGCTGCCTTTTTATGCTCACGCTGTGATCAGCAGCAGCTGGATGCAATCATCGCATGCCAATGTGCATTGGCTCGTTTAGTTTACACTCGAAGTGGATTGGTCTCTCTAAGCGAGATCCCAATTCGTCGGTCACCAACGTGACTCGGAGTGACCGACTGAAAGGGAACTATAGAATAACTCTTTTCAGCCCGTTGCATTTTCTTCATTATTTTAAGTTTTCCTTTGTATTCCGCTGTAACTGAAAAAAACAACATATACTGTGCATTTGTGGTCTGCTCTCTCGATTTAATTTACGATATAAACCATGAAAAATTCCTTGGAATGCACTAAGAATTTCTAATTTTCTCCCCAAATCTTCGTTCCCCCAAACGTCTCTTTCCAGGTTTGTGTTCACATGGATACTATAAAGTATTACTATGTATGTATATTACTATAATGATATTAAACACGTCCATAATATTACTGCGAATAGAATCGAGCTTTAGGAATTGTTTTTGGTATGTTGAAAGTCATTTGTTAATGCTTTTAGACTTTTAAATTTCCTTTTAATGATCAATGGTTGAAGGGTGAGTAAAATAATGTCTCCTCATTTTACCCAGTTTTTGAAAATGCTAATTATTGCATTCATACAGCGAACCTTTTGCTGATTGTTTACAGTGTAAATGGAGGTTACTCCCATAATTTGCTCAATGCGTCATGGGATGTAGGAAAAAGGTGGATATGTAGCTTGTAATTAAAGTGATATAAATTTGTTCATATTATTATATATGGAAGCTATTTCTGTCACATAAGAAAAAAGTCAGGCTTTGGAAAATAATTATGATATAGAAGTCATAAGATACAAAGTATAATTATGAGATAAGAACTACAAATTATGTCATAGTAAATCATAGTTATGAGATGAAAAGTCAAAATTATTACATAAAAAGCCAAAATTGACAAAAAGTCAAAATTATGAGATACTAAGTTGAGTTCATAATTATGAGATAAGTCAAAGGTAAGAGACTTTTCATCTCATAAATATGACATGAAAAGTCTAAATTATGAAATAAAAAACAAAATGTCTAAATTATCTAAATTATGATACTAAGTCATAATTATGAGATAGAAAGTCTAAATTATGACACAAGTCTAAATCATGAGATAAAAAACGTAATTCGGACAAAGAGTCTAATTTGTCAGTCAAAATTGAGATACTTAGTCATAATAATGAGATATAAAGTCTAAATGATGACAAGTCTAAATTATGATAAAAACTCATAATTATGACAGTCTAATTTATGTCAGTCAAAATTTAGATACTAAATCATAATTATGAGATAAAAAGTCTAAATGGTGTCTAAATTATGTTAGTCAATATTCTGAGATACGGAGTCATAATTATTAGATAAAAAGTATTTATTGCTTAAATCTAAATTATGAGATAAAAGTTCATAATTGTGTTGAAGTTTAAATTGTCAGTCAAAATTATGAGATACTAAGTCATCATTATGAGATAAAAGTCTAAATTATGGCAGTCGAAATTCTGATAGTCATAATTATGAGATAAAAGTCTAAATTATGACAGTCAAAATTCTGATATAGTCATAATTATGAGATAAAAAAATCTAAATTATAACATAAATCTAAATTATGGGATAGAAACTCATAATTGACAAGTCTAAATTATGATAGTCTAAATTATGAGATAAAATGAATAATGACCTAAGTAAACATTGAGATAGTAAGTCATAATTATGATATATTATGTCATAATTATGACATTGAATTTGACTTCATTCATGGTATTGCAGATCATCTACAGCTTAACAGGTTTCTGTTATGTGGTGTTCACAAAGCAAGTTTGTGCTGAATTGTAGCCAGATTAGCCACACAGGGTATTCTTGTAGGAGGAAAGCCTGTGAAATTCAATCTCGGGTTTATATGTTCACATCCTGGTGGGAGGAACTTTAATAGATCAACGCTGAATTCATACCTTTGTTCCTGAACCTGCCGTAGCAACCCAAACGCTGGCCTGTACTTCAACTTTATTGTGTGCATGCTGAGTATGCGATCTCATGAACTCGTCTGTTGAGGTGTAGATCCTTTGCATTAGTCTCAGGCGTCATTTTGAACTGACATTTAAGGGCTGTAGGGTCACAGGGTCAACCCTTGTTAAAAAACCTGGGAGTGCAGAGTAGACACTTAAAAGTGTGAGGATGAGATCTTGTGGTTAAAGGTCTTGACTGGGAAACAAAGGTCACAGGTCAGAAGACCCATAAACTGGACAGTTCCCGTGTCAGCGTTTTAACCTCATGCAAAGCACTTAACACCAGGCTGCTGACCATGCAGTTAGTAGTTTATAATTTGCCTTTTTTTTTAAGAAAAAAACAACAACATAAATGGCAAGTAATTTAGCATACAATTTTAGCATACTCACTGCTTGAATTCCCTTATTGATGTTTATTCTCGCTGATGGGTCTCATGCAGTATTCAAATGACTGATTTTTGTAAGGCTTTTTTTTTTTTTTTTTTTGAATGGTGTCCATTTCACAGAGGAACTTTTGTTGTTTTAAACTTTCATCATTTTAAATTATAAATATAAATTTATATTTATATTAGAACACCCTAAAAACTGTGTTTGCTAACAACAACGACTTGTTTCTTTCTTAATCTCACATTTTTGTTGTCATATTTCCGTCAAACTCTAGATGTTCTTCATTGCATTTTAATGTCTGGTTGTACTTGTTGTCTGGTCATGAATACACGTTTAATGCATTTTAAAGGCTGTCATTGCACTGAGAATGTGATGACTATGCATCTCAAATATCACATTGTATGCTTTCTATTTAAGCATTTTTATGAAGCTGGCAAAGAGTTTGAAAAAAAAGCTAAAAAAGAAAAGTTACATGAAAAGGATTCAGGAAAATGGATAGGTTGAATATTCTTATGCTATCCACTGAAACTTCTGTTTTCAATTTACAGTATATGATGTAAAATGCTTGCACATGTCTATGTGTCTCTATATATGATAAGAACAAATGTTTCTTGAGCAGCAAATCAGCATATTAGAATGATTTCTGAAGGATCATGTGACACTGAAGATTGAGAATTTAGCTTTTTATCACAGAAATGAATTACATTTTTAAATATATTACAATAGAAAACAGTTCTTTTAAATTGTAATAATATTTCACAATATCGCTCTTTTAACTGTATTATTAATCAAATAAATGCAGCCTTAGTGAACAAAAGAAACTTCTTAAAAACACTTTCAAACAAATTGTAATTATTCCAAACTATTTTCTGATAATAAATATACACATACTTAAGTATATTTTTATTTTAAACGTACAGTCTTTATAAAATTAACAAAGACTTTCCTTTTCTAGTTGTTTCACATCGTGTTGTGTACTATAAACTCATAATCTATGAAATTGTGAAGGCATGCAACAAAATCACAGACAAGAATTGAAAAAAATTCCCCTGCTGTTCCATTTTTACTACACATTTTACAGCTACTGGTGGTGCTTGTTTAACCAGCAGCCATGTAAATGAGAATCGCATGCACAATGGACCTGTGACAACACAACGTACATTGTTCTAACAAGATCCCATGGATATCTGCTAGGTGTGATTTAGTCCACTGCCTTGTTAACTAGTGATGTGTTGCCTTAGTTACTGACTGCCTTCAGTAGGCTATAATCCCAAAGGGAAATGTATTTTGAGGAATAAAAGTAAAAAAATAGACCATTGGGCTGAATTTCTAGACCGTTAGATCTTTTAGATTATTAGCTCAGTGTCATTCTGACTCACTTAACGATTAGACAGGATCATTTCAGGGTGTTAATAATTACTACCTATTATAGATTCCAACCAGCAGTTTTCAAATCATCTGTCTTTTATGAAAAGCATTTACGTGGACACCTATAAAATAGGGATTTGACCATTAAGATGAACCATTGACCATTACAGAGTCAGGAAATGCCGATATCCTGCACCTCAGATTCACCTCAGTCTGCATTAAGACTTTACATCTCATTGGCTGTTTGATTGGATAGGAAAAACTGATAAAGTTTCATAACTAGGCTTGGTGATATAGCTAATTAAGATCATATCTAAATATATTGTTGAATATGGGATATTCTATCTGTAAGAAGTCTTTTTAGTATCTCTCATTCAAAAGTTGCTGTCAGTAAGATGTGTTTATGTATTTATTTTTAAAGATAGATTTATGTAATATTTTAGTCAGCAAGTTTATTAAGTAAAGGCTTAATTTATGCTACAAATGTTTCCATTTCAAATAAATGCTTTTCTTTTGAACTTTCTGTTCATCAAAGAATCCTGAAAAGAAAATGTATCATGGTTTTCACAAACATATCAAGCAGCACAAAAGTGTTAAACGTTGATGATAATCAGAAATGTTTCTTGAGCAGCAAATCAGCATATTAGAATGATTTCTGAAGGATCATGTGACACTGAAGACTGGAGGAATGATGCTGGAGACTTCTTTGCAACACAGGAATACATTACATTTTACAATATAATCAAACAGAATACACTTATTTTAAATTGTAAAAATATTTCAAAATATCACTGGATATTACTCTGACTTCTTTCAAAAACATTGGTAAAAAAAAAACTTTGGTAACACTTTAAACCTTTATATATATATATATAAAATGCATTATAAAGGTATAGGTTGCAATGCATTATATCGTTTCATAAATATTTATACCCAAATTTAAAATGTATTATAATATTTGAAGGTTTGTTGTCATGTATTTTAATGCCAATGTATTTTAAAGCCATGAATAGATAAGTATTATAATGTATTACAACTGTGCTTATAATTATTAAATGTATTATAACGTGCATTACAAGGCATAATTAATGCATTAGAACTTCTGTAATGCATTATGTAAGGGCTTTGAGTGTTACCAAAAAAAGAAAAAACTGACCCCAAACTTTTGAATGGTAGTGTGTATACAGTAAATAATTGTATTTATTCTGAATTAATTTAATCAGTTTGATATCTATATTAAAATACTTTAACATTGTTGAGTGATGGCACTACGGTGGCCGAGAGAGCTCAACACGCTACATATGAAAAAAACACCTGCAAATTAAAACATCTTTATCAATTTGACAACACATGTGCTGCAAATTCTCACAACACCAACAAAAACAGTTCGCACATGTAGAATGTAGAATCCTGCTTGTTGTGGTCTGTATACTTGCGTGTTTCTGTATTTGCAGCGCGTTTCTGTATTTGGTTGTGTTGTGAAAATTTGCAGCGCATGTGTTGTCAAATTGATGAAGATGTTTTCTTAATTTGCAGGTGTTTTTTCTATTTGCATGTTTTTTTTTTTTTTTTCATTTGCAGCGCGTTGAGGTCTCTCGGCCACCGTAGGGCACAAACAAATCAGTGTTTTAAATTCTTTGAAACAGACTATTTGATCTGATTCTCAGAAATGAATCAAACTTACTAACTCCAGTGAAACAAAATGATAGTGCATAGTTGTGCCACAGACGCAGGTGTGGTTCTCATGACACCTGCAATATTTCACTGATATCTGACAGGTGGTATGTGTGCTATTCCAAAACATGTCGCTTACAGCACATTCCTATTCTATTCTATTCTATTCTATTCTATTCTATTCTATTATTGTGAATATACGATATTCTAGCAACAGGAAAGTGTGTCCATCACTGAAATGAGCAGATCTTGCCTGGTTACTCTTATTAATTACAGTCCCTCGACTCAAAGCATCTCATTATAGGCTGCCCAAATTATGCACATGCAAAAAAAAAAAAAAAAAAAAC
>NW_015548223.1:1665438-1678284 GCF_001515605.1 Sinocyclocheilus anshuiensis | reverse complement strand
GAAAAAAAAAAAAAAAAAAAAAAACCTGGGAAGGTCATTTATAAGCTGATCACAAAGACGACCTGTGACTGTCACTAACCTGTCATTATAGTTTTTAGCTGGTATTTCTCTACACAATGCAGTGCATGTTTTTCAAGCCCCAACTTGTGGCATAAAACTTATCATTGAATGGCTGGGCGAAAATAAATGGCTTTTGCAGTCGGTTTCCTCCGCGTTTGGAAGTGCCGCTCACGCACGCAGCAGAGAAAGCAAGTCCCTGTGGCCGTGGTCGTGTAGGTGGTGATATCTCTTTTGAATCGCGCTGAGGTCCTGCAGTCGAGTTTTCCTCTTCAGCATCGCACACGCACAGACATCTGAGGCTGTGGAGGCTGCGTGGACATCCAGAACGAGCTTCAGATGAGCGTTCCGACACTGCGGAGGAGACAGAGACTCTGGCTCCCATCCACCATCCACAAATTACACAGCTCCATGTCCAGATATGAAGTCATCCCGGCTCAAGTGTGCAGACGGGAAAGGCAGATTTTTTTAATATGCTCAAAGACAAAGACTGACTACTTTTAGGAATCTGGCAGAGTGTCTTGCAAAGAATAAAATAACTTTATGATTCAACAATAAGGATATTGATAGCGATGAGTGATGGTCCTCATAGTCCTATAAGATATAGTGGCAATACATTTAGTTTAATAACTGGTGCAGACTTTAATCTGGCTTATGTTCAGTGCATGCATTGTTTTCAAATCATTTCAAATCAATATTTTTTAACAGATCACTTTACCCCTTGCATAATGCATAATCAGTTTGTTGAAAAATGATGAAAATCCATCCATGGATGTCAAGATCATATATATATATATATATATATATATATATAGTTGTATAAAATAAATGAGTGTGTACATTTTTTTTTCCAGAATTTCTCATTTTGAAATCCATAGAAAATTACATTAAGTTTTGCAATATTTTTTCATTTTTGTGTCAACTATCACTTTAAAGCTTAATGGCTACAAATAAATGTCCTTTATTAGGCACTGCATGAAAATAAATTATTTTTATTTAATGATATTTACTGTATTTTTAGTGTGTTAGTAATTGTTCCTATGCTCTTTTCATTTCTGTGCTTGTTTACACTTTTAATGTGATGTATTCAAATCAAGGTTATATAGAACTAAAACCATAAAATAGTACATATTTGAAATAAATACACCTTCAATAAAATAAAATATACAAAAACTTTATTTCTTTATTGTTTCTTTATTTTAACTTGATGTGCTAAAATTACTAAAACGGACATAAAAATTGCATGTATATAAAAATGCATGCATATATATATAACCATAACTGTTTCTGAAATGATGGTGCTTTGAAAGGGTTTCCCGAAATGTTTCTGCATTTTCTATTTATTCTTGGAATTACAGTGACATTTTTTTTTTATTATATATTTTGTGTGTTTGCTTTTTCAGAGACGACAGCACTTTGTCCAGACTCACCAGGCAGGCCTTCTTGCCAAGACAAGCATCCATTAGTGCAGAAACATGGGGTCAGGAGGCCTGACATTCAGCTGTTTGGTTTTGGCCACCCTGATGACTCTAAATCATGCCGGCCTGGTAAAGAAGATGATCAGACACCGGCGGGAAGCTCTGACGATTCCCGGCATACACAATGTAACCCTTCCGAGCTCCTCTCAACCGGTCTTTTTTAACCACGTCTACAACATCAAAGTTCCAGGTAGCTCTCTGTGCTCGGTGGATCTGGACTCTCCTGTCAGTTCGGATCTTGAGCAGAAGGATGCGCCATCTGGCTCAGAAGTAACAGACCACACATTAGATGGCGGTAATCAGGTCGTCTTCACCCATCGCATCAACATCCCCAAGCAGGCGTGTGGCTGTACGGATGGGCTGCCGGACCTGAAGGAGCTCCTGAATCGGCTGGAGATGTTGGAGGGCGAGGTGTCGACGCTCAGAGAGCAATGCGCCACAGAAACCACCTGCTGCAGCGCTCAGGCCACAGGTACACGTTCACTTTCCAGACACTTTGAGATTCACTTATTGAGGGGGGAAAGTTCACAGTATTACGGATAATCACATTTTAAAGGTTTTTCAGTGTTAAAATACTTTCTCCTATTCAGGTTTAATATGCATAAACAAAGATATACAAGATATTCATATGTTGATTCCTTCACAAAGTGCAAACACTGTTCTTTTTGAGCATTATGATTACAATATAGCCCAACCAATGGTGTAAGTTTAAGGACGGGCAGACCAGTGTAAGAGGTGGGAAGTCATAATTTTTTCATTCAGTTTGGTAATGATAATGGAGCAGAAATTACACTCTTCAATCATTAATTAACCTTTTGATTCCCACCCTCTTTGTGGGCAAAATAAAATTATTGTAGTTCACGAACCTTCAGTAGGCCTACTACTGACATAATACTGGTCCCCCTTATTCATTTGTTTGTTTTATTTAACTTCTGTTAGACAGTTTTGTTTAACTTCTCACATGTTCTGATTCTGTAGGTACTGTAGGAACGAAGCCCTACTGCAGCGGCCGTGGAAACTACAGCACGGAGACCTGCAGCTGTATATGTGAGCCCGGATGGAAGGGCCCCAACTGCACCGTTCCCAACTGTCCCGGAGACTGCAACGACCAGGGCCGCTGCATTAACGGAAAGTGTGAGTGTTTCAATGGCTTCGTGGGTGAGGACTGTAGTGTGGAGACCTGTCTGGTTGACTGCGGCGAGAACGGGCGGTGCATTAACGGAGCATGTGTTTGCAATGAAGGCTTCTCTGGGGACGATTGCACAGAGACGGATTGTCTCAACAACTGTTTGGGACGCGGCCGCTGCGTTGATAGCGAGTGTGTCTGCGACGAACCCTGGACCGGATTCGATTGCTCCGAGCTCATCTGTCCGCATGACTGCTACGACCGCGGGCGATGCGAAAACGGGACTTGTTATTGCGATAAAGGCTACACCGGAGAGGACTGCGGGGCATTCGCTTGTTCGAACGACTGCTCGGGACGAGGTTTTTGTATTGACGGCCGCTGCGAATGCGACGCCGGCTACTTCGGCGAGGATTGTTCCAGCTTGACCTGTCCGAGCGACTGCAACCAAAGAGGGCGCTGTTTTAACGGTGTGTGCATTTGTGAAACGGGTTATTTCGGAGAGGACTGCGGGAAGCTCTCCTGCCCGAATAACTGCAACAGTAGAGGGCGCTGCATTAATGGTCGTTGTGAATGCAACGTCGGATTCCAAGGCCATGATTGTTCGGAGTTTAGCTGCCCCAATGATTGCAATAACCGCGGGCGCTGCGTTAACGGCCATTGTGTTTGTGAAGAGGGATTCGGTGGCGAGGATTGCAGCATCAAAACCTGCCCGTCGGATTGCTATGGCCGAGGCCAGTGTGTGGATGGGAAGTGCATTTGCTTTGCGAACTTTGCCGGCGAAGACTGCAGTGAAATGAGTTGCCCGAGCAACTGCCTGAACCGTGGACGTTGCGTCGCGGGGCAATGCGTTTGCGACGAAGGCTTCACCGGAGAGGACTGTGGTCAGAGGAAGTGTCCCAACGACTGCCTCGGCCGCGGACGTTGCGTGGAGGGACAGTGCGTTTGCCAGGAGGGTTTTGAGGGCCTGGATTGCTCCGTTCCCACCTGCCCTGGAAACTGCAATAACCGTGGGCGCTGCTTCAATGGGAAATGTGTCTGTGATGAGGGATTCGCTGGAGATGCCTGTGGAGAAAGAAGCTGTCCGAATGACTGCAATGGTGCGGGGCAATGTGTGGGCGGCCGCTGTGTATGCGATGAAGGCTACATTGGCGAGGATTGCTCAGAAGGTAATTGTCAAAAGCAGTCAATTATATTCTATATACTAGACTATTTATACTATCATTTATATAATATATATTAATATTTTTAACGTGTTTATATTTTCATATTTTCCATATTCATTTTAGTTACAGTTTAATAATTTTATTGTCTGTTTTTTTACCTTTTCTAAATCATTTTTATCATTTTGGCATGTATTTATCATTTTTATTCATTTTTATTTAAGTTATAGTTGTCATTTTCTGAGTTTTTAAAGTAAAAAAATATTTTGAACGCGTGGTGAAGTAAAATAAATGTTCATTGAAATCAAATAAGAAACTTAAAATAAAAGCTTAAAAATTTTAGTTCTCATTTTAATTTAGTTTAATTTGATGTACTAAAATAACTAAAACTGAAATAAAAATGAATAAAAACTATATAGACATATTAAAAAAGAAAAAGAAAAAAAGCCTACAAAAAATGACAACACGCAACAAAATTACTAAAACTTTACCTAAAATCCAAATGAAAGTGAAAAAAAAAAAATAAAATCTAAATATGAATGGTATCTCAGTGATACTAAAATAACACTCTGGTTATTTTAGTACTTGAAGTTAAACTAAATAAAAATTAAAAATGCTGTCTTCACAACTGATGAGTTTACCAAGCAAAAAGATAAATAAAATAAGTTAATTTTTTATATATATATTTTATTTTATTTTATTTCAGTTAATATTTATTTTATTTCAAGTAACAGTATTTTTATGGATTTAGTTTACAATAATAACCCTGCAAAGCATTAGTTCTTTCTCAGTACTGGTGATGCAAACACTTTTGTTTTCAAGTGTTAGCTAGATGATTTGCATTTCTTTGTTTTTATGGATTTAAATTAGAGGGATAATTCAGCCAAAAATGTAAGTACTGTGGCTCTCGTGTTATTCCAAACCTTTCTTTCTTCCGATGAATACAAAATGAGATGTTATGCAGAATGTTGACATACTTTTCTATACACCTCAGTGTTGTTGAACATCAAAAGAGACAGAAAAGCACCATAAAAGCAGCCCATATATAAGACTCACAAATAACTTACTGATGATATACATAACCACTCAAAAAGCTTGGGGTCAGGAAATGAAATGAAATGAAAGAAATTAATACTTTTATTCAGCAAAGATTTCTATTTCAAATAAATACTGTTCTTTTGAACTTTTTATTCATCAAAGTATCCTGAAGAAAAAAAAACAATGTGTCATGGTTTTCACAAAAATATGAAGCAGCACAACTGTTTTCAACACTGATAATAACAATAAATGTTTTTGAGCAGCAAATCAGCATATTAGAATGATTTCTGAAAGATCATGTGGCACTGAAGACTCGAGCAATGATGCTGAAAATTCAGCTTTGATCACAGAAATAAATAACACTTTAAGATATATTCAGGTAGAAAACAGTTCTTTTAAATTGTAATGATATTTCACAATATTGCCATTTTTCTGTATTTTGATCAAATAAAATGCAGCCTTAGTGAGCATAATAGACTTCTTTCAAAAACATAAAAAAATCTACATAGTGCACTATTTTAGATCCATCTTTTTGCACAGAAAAGTGCTGAACATGCTTGATTTATTTATTTTTTTTACTTTGACAGCAAACTCACACCATATGTGTCCCTGAGAAATCCATTAGCTTTATATAGAGGACCATTAGTGGTTAAGATCAACGCAGACAACAATTAAAGTCATGTCAAAAGCTCCAAAAATGGCCATTAATAAGAAACCAAAGTTAATTTACTCAGTGTAGCTCAATTCAAACCTCTCAGCAGTTTGATTGGATGTTTCCCAGTCACCACAGTGGAGACATGGACAATTTTCCTACTATTTGGCACAAAAGATCATTCACTCTCTCAACATGATGTAAATGACCCTTAATATCTTTCCCAGTCTCACCACCGGAAGACCTGACCATTACAGATGTGACAACGGAGAAGGTGAACCTCACATGGAAGAACGAGATGCTGGTGGCGGAGTATTTGGTTACATACGTCCCGACGTCACCAGGCGGCCTGCAGTTGGACTTCCGCGTGCCTGGAGATCGTAAGTCTGCTACCGTCTCTGAGCTGGAGCCGGGAATCGAGTATCTCATCAACGTTTATGCCATCCTCAACAACAAGAAGAGCGTTCGTGTCAGCGCCAGAGTGGCCACATGTATGTTCACACGCTCTGATCAACATTACACAAATGCAATCACTATACAAAACTGTGAAGCGTATATTTATATACATATATGGAACTTAAATGTTTGTCTAACACTGGAGATGTGGTCTTTTGCAGTTGTGCCATTCTCATAATTAGAAAACCATCATCTAGCCAATAATACTAATACATGCATTACAAAAAATCGCATTCTTAATGTGTTTTTCAATTAAAAAAAAAAAAAAACTGAATCCCTAAAACAAGATAAATTCACCTGAGAGGCAAAATTGCATAAGATGACAAAAATCTTAATTAAGAGAAAATGTATCTCATATTTCGTCTTTGATAGATTTTTCATGTTTTTCATTTATTTAAAGGTAAATCTTATGAATCATGTTAAGAAAATGGCCCAATAATCATAATTCACTCTAAAATCAAAAGACAAAAAATTACTGAAGAAATTAGCCGATTTTTATTTTGAATTAAATTAATTATTTTTTTTATTAATTTTATAATGATTTTATTATTTTTTATAATTATGACAGTTCCCATCACTATAATATCAAAATAGTCGCATTCTTATTTTGTCATTACTATGTAATTATACATTTTTAATTTTAAATTATAAAATGTTTTTGCATCATAATCGTATTTATTGTACTGCCTTTAGTTTGTATTTTCAGTGCCATTAACGTTTCCTAAACACGCCTTGTCCTCTACTGTCATTTAGCTTTTTCTTTTATTTAAAGTTCACGTGTTATAGGACAAGTCTAGAACAATCTTGCATGAACTACTAAGCTATACACTACTCCAAATTAGTTTGTAAAACTCATTAAATGTTTTATTTTAAGAAAAATCTAAAGCACAGACAACGATTGCACAGTTGAACAGTCTTACATTCCATATGCAAAACTGTCCCAACAGCATTAGGAACTAATCCAGCGAGCCACTACTCATTTGCTCAGGTAAAGCTTGAATATTCAGCCACTGAAAAGTGCTACTAAGAAACATGTGCTCTTTCCCTGCAGATCTACCGCAGCCCGAGGGCCTGAAGTTTAAATCCATCAGTGATACGTCTGTGGAGGTTTTGTGGGACCAGCTGAACTTTCCATTCGACGGCTGGGAGCTCATCTTTCGTAACACGGTTAGCTTCACGGGAGATGATGCTGAAGGCAATAATCTAGGCAAAAAATGAGAGAATCCAGACGCATCTGTAGACACTGCTGCACATTGTCTATGATGCTACATACACATCACAAAAATCCACAAAATACTATTTTGTTAACAGTTTAGAACTCAAATCTATAACTTAAAGACAAAATCTTCCAAAAATATGATTTTAATCCAATGCGGGTTTGTCAAAATCAGATTTGATCAGCCAATAATCTAGGCTATAATACATTCTTAATGAGAGTTTTTGTTTTGATACAAAACATCAGAATTCTTTAAAAACAAGATCATTTCACCTGAGAGGCAAAACTGCATAAGACAGATTTGTCAGATTCTTTTCATGTTTTCATTTGTTAAAGGGTAAATATGAACCTATTTATTTATTTGTTTGTTTGTTTATTTATTTATTTAATCATTCATTCATTCATTTAGCCCTTCAGACTGCATCAAACCAAAGAATTTGGGTCAGAATATGCACTATATTATATAAATAATGTACCATATAAACAATACAATAATCACATTCTTAATGAGTTTTTCTGTCTTGTTCATTTGTTTAAAGTGTGAAGTGTTTAAATATGAACTTTATTGAAGAGAAAATTTTAAGAAATAAAAATTTGTGTTTAGAAAATTATGTTTGCATATAGGAAAAAAATATTTTTGGACAGTTAATTTAGTTTTTTATTATTCAACAATTTAATTAAAAATTTAAATTAAAATTAAAAATTTAATTTAATTATTATTATTATTAGGGTGTTGTAATTTTATTTACAAATTTTGCAATTATTTTTTATGTTTAGTTTTTTTTTGTTAATTAATTCTTTTAATAATAATTAGTTATTAAATAATAAGTAAATTAGATATGTATTTACTTATTTTGCTCTTCAGACTGCCAAAAACCGGAAAGAATTTGAGGCAGAAAATACAACAAAAATGTATTTTTCGATGCCTTACTAGGCAAAGGAATTTAGGTCCGTTTCATTACGTTATAAACACATCTTCCCAGGACGTGGAAGCAATTCAGAGCCATATTTATGAAGTGCTATAAAGCAAAGTGCAAGAAAAGTGTTGAAATACCCTAGATGATAAATACTTGAAACACTCTCATCAGTTTAATAACTGCCAGTAAAACTAAGAGTAAAAATGTATCTCTGTACCAGCTGCTCAATCATTAGGTCAACAGATTTACTGCGGTAAAATGTTCACACAGTGGTTTATTCCTAAAGGAGGTCCTAGGCTCTCTCTCTCATATTTAAAACAGAGGAATGGATCATTTAATCACTGTTCATAATAACATGAAGGGGCATTTTCTCCATTTGAGTCAGAGCTGCATGCGGCCATGAGCTCATACACTCATTTAAGAAGCCATTAAAAAGAACCATCCTTGAACCATAAAGTTTCCATTAAGACTCACTATAATGGTGCTCCAGAAACCCAGATGTTTGAACTTATTGCTCACTTTCAGTGCTGTTGTTTCATGCCACCAGCATTTAGGAAACTAATAACATTTAAATGCATGACACGTTTTCCCTGTCATATCATGACTCTCAGTAATGGGGATATAAATATAGACTCTGAGAAACTGTTATTGGAATTTTGTGACTTTTAGTACATGAATATTAGCTTTGAGTTCATCTAGATCAGTGGTTTTCAACCTTTCTGAGTCCAAGGATTTTAAAAATATTTTTTTACTCACAATTTCTTCTCAATAAAAGATTTCATAACTTGGCATAACTACAAAAAAAAAGCATATTCATTATATGTGTGCCCATGGAGTTTTAAGATTGTATTAATTTATAAATAGAAGCCTGTTTTGTTTTGTTTTTTGTTTTGTTTTGTTTTGTTTTGTTTTGTTTTGTTTTGTTTTGTTTTGTTTTGTTTTGTTTTGTTTTGTTTTGTTTTGTTTTGTTTTGTTTTGTTTTGTTTTGTTTTGTTTTGTTTTGTTTTGTTTTGTTTTGTTTTGTTTTGTTTTGTTTTGTTTTGTTTTGTTTTGTTTTGTTTTGTTTTGTTTTGTTTTGTTTTGTTTTGTTTTGTTTTGTTTTGTTTTGTTTTGTTTGAACCAGATTTTGAGATTTTTCATCAATATTATTATTATTTATTTATTTTTTTTTACTTATTTTATTTTAATCAAATTTATTTATTTTTTTATGGTGATGCCTTTAGGTCAGTTTCATTAACTTATAAAATGTCTATTAGTTAGCTTTGAGGTCATCTCAATGGTTCTCGACCTTTTTGAAAATAACAGTTTGATTATATTTTAGATATATTAATATATGAATATTTTAGATCTTGGCACAATTACAAAAATGTATACTCATTATAAAATTGCTCATGGAGTTATAAATTTTTTTGTATTAATTTGTATGCCTTTTTTATATCTAAAAATCCCGTTTTTAAAATTAGACTACCTCTTATATCCATTTTGTTGAGTGGGGTGAATTAAAACAAGACATATCTAGATTTTAAGTTGTTTTGCCTATTTTAGTGCTTGTTTTGTCTTATTTTAAATCATCTTACGTTTCTGAGGCCCTCTGGTTGCAAACCACTGATCTATACAGTATATTCTCCTAAAAATATTTCAGGTTTAGCAAAAATAACCAAGGCTAAATCAAGCTAAATGCATGTTTTTTCTGTCTTCTCAATAACAGAAAGAAGAAAACGGGAAGATCGTGAACAATCTGACACCTTCCCAGACCAACTTTGAGCAACCAGGACTCGGCCCCGGCCAGGAATATGAAGTCACTTTGTCCGTCATTAAGAACAACACCAGAGGACCCGAAACAAGCTCCACTGTAGTAACAAGTAATGCACCTTCTCTAAAGTAAACCTTTCCTCTTGTTTATTGTCTGTGTCGTGATCCCATTTTAATGTGGCAGTAAATGTTAAAGGCATTGCTTTTGGTCCGTCCGGTAATTGACTGGATTAATCTACATCTGCTAAACAGCTCTAAAGTGTCGGAGGTTGAAGGCGAAACCAGCTCAGCAGTAAAGAATGTGAAGGCCTGCTGTTTGGAAAGGCCAAGAAGAATAGGGGCCATCATTTAACCTTATGAAATATCCAGCGTGGGCTGGCCAACAGGGCTTTAACAGCCCAATTCAGTGCTTAACCATGAGAAATTTGGACGATCCGTGTGTCTGGCTTGACATTTTACAGCCTCTGCACACATAGATCCATGATAACAACCAATAAGGCATTTTTAGTTTCAAAAGGCCCTTGATTTCTGACAGTAGTTAGTGTATTTCCCTATTTTACTACCTGTAAAAGTGCTCAGATTTCTAGATTTGGAAACATCCATCACAAATTTGTGCTTCTTGGTGCATTAAATCTTATTTACTGCATAAAATAATTTTGTAGACATTGACCGACTTTAAAAGACCTAATCAAGTTTAGAAGTGGTGTTTGCCAAGTCAACCATCATGAGTTTTGCTCAAACTGAGAGTTATTAATTTGAATAAACCCTTAACACTAAATATTAAACTGCAGCGCTTGCGCTGTTTACGCATTATTTGCGTGAATGTGCAAATATTAAACGTGCACATTCACGACACATGGGTGTCTTCTTAATGTCGTTGTAGTGTTTATGAATTTGGAGTTTTCTAAATGAACGACTACACTGCAAAAAATGCTTTTCTTACTTTGATTTTTTGTCTTGTTTCCAGCCAAAATATCTAAAAAAAAATTCTTAAATCAAGAAGGATTTTTCTAGACAAGTAAAAATTATTGTCTTGTTTTCAAAAAAATCAAGCCAAAATTAAGCGAGTTTTTGCTTGAAACAAGCAAAATAATCTGCCAATGGGGTAAGAAAAATAATCTTGTTTTCTGTTTGAAATAAGATTATTTTGCTTACCCCATTGGCAGATTATTTTGCTTGTTCTATCTACATTTTTAGATATTTTGTCTGAAAACAAGACAAACAAATCTAAGCAAGAAAAGCATTTTTTGCAGTGTATATGCCTGAGGTTAGTAATCTGCATAAAACACGCCCAAATAATTTTTAATATTATGGCCTTTTAAGGATTATTATAGGTGCTTAATTATTAATAATGGTTTGTATTATTATCAATGTTGAAAACAGTGCAGCTTAATATTTTTGTAGAAACCATGATGCATTTTTGTTCAGGATTCTCTGATGAATAAAAAAGTTCAAAAGAGCAGCATTTATTTGAAATCGAAATCTTTTGCTACATTATAAATGTCTTTACTGTCACTTTTGATCAGTTCAATGCATCCTAATTATTTATTTTTTCCCCAAAACATGTGAATGGTAGTGTATCACCTGCAGTATTGAATGCAGTGATGTGCCATTGTTTTTCTTCATTCGACTGGTCATGACGTTCCAGTGTTTGTAATTCATATGATTACTAATTTTAGTGATAAATCAGTTTCACTTGACAAAGTTTGCGTGCTCAGGATTTATCAGGGATTCACTGCATTTACGGCCAGCAAAGCAACATTTTAGCGAAATTCTAATAGTGTTTTTATTTTTCGAATAGTTATTGCAAATAGAATATTCGACTATTCGTGTACACACACACACACACATATATATATATATATATATATATATATATATATATATACAAAATAATTTGAACTGACTGTAATTATAAGTATAATCATGTATCCCTCCTCTTGCTGTAGGAATCGATTCTCCAGGGCAGATTGATGCTGACGATGTGACAGACCGGTCTGCAGTGATCTCCTGGTCCATACCCGTGGCTCAGGTGGACGGGTTCAGGGTGTCGTACGGGCCGAGCACAGACCTGTTAGTCCATCGAGATGTCAACCTCCCGGCCACAGACACGCAGTACAGCCTGGAGGACCTGGAACCAGACACCGAATACAGAGTGTCTCTCAGTTCAAAGAGGGGAGACGTGACCAGCGAGCCCATCTTTGAGAGCTTCACCACGGGTACGAACACTCTACAGACTAAATATTTAGCTTGCTGGGAGCTTCTCACAAAGATGAACTCAAACCAGTGTTTTAATGAGGTGTGATGGTTTTCTGTGTGTCCCAGGTCTGGATGCCCCCACTGACCTCAAAGCTGTTGATCAGACTGACAGCAGCATCACACTGGAATGGAAAAACAGCCGTTCATCCATCGACGGATACCGTATCAAGTACGGCCCGATCGCAGGAGGTGCTCATGGTGAAGACATGTTCCCTAGAAGAGCTGGAGACACGACATGGGCCACGATTACTGGTAAAACGATGCTCCTGTAATGAGACAAATGTTAAGAATTGCACTGTATTTGCTAGTTGCAGTGCAAAAAATGATTTCTTCCTCAGTATTTTTGTTTTGTTTTCCAGTACAAATACCTAAACATTCTTAAATTAAGATACATTTACTTGAAGCAAAATGACTTGAGACATTAAGTCTTGTTTTCTAATAAATAAATAAATAAATAAAATTATGTGACTTTATGCTTGAAAAAAAAATCTGTCAGTGAGATCAGAAAAATAATCTTAATTCAAAGGGGGGGAAAAGATCACATTGTTTACTCCATCCCATACAGCAATTTTTTCTGGAGAAAAATATTTGAAATATATGTTGTAAACAGTGAAGCTCAATAATATATATTTTTGAAATTTAAAATATATTTAGTTTCAACCTTCAAATACCAAAATATATTTCAAAATGTATTTCAGGCACAAGAAATATAATAATCTTAATTTTATGTTATAT
>NW_015548223.1:1648890-1665428 GCF_001515605.1 Sinocyclocheilus anshuiensis | reverse complement strand
TATATAGATAGATTGTGTTCTTGTATTAAGCACTTAATTTTGATCATTTTTTTCAGAAAATGAGACTTAATATCTTAAGTAATTTTCCTTCTCAAATAAATGTATCTTAAGACTTTTTAGATATATGTAATGGAAGATAAAACAAAAATACTAAGAAAATAATTTTTAGCAGTGTGTTGGTTGTGATTTAATTTAGACTGAAAATACATGAGACTAGTGTAGTCTGTCCCTATAAAAGGATCATTTGGACAACTTCATGGTTTTAAAAAAAAAAACACAGTTTTAAAGAAAGAACTAATATAAGTGCTTGAAGAAAAATACCAGTTGCACATTTCTGTTTTTAAACTCTTCATAAATCCATACAGATATGCATTATAGGTCCATTGGTGTAAACATGATTTTTGTTTGCCACAGATAAAGAAGTGAAAGTATTCACATAGAGATGGCATGATACAGAAATGTTCCCCTCGTTCTCTGCTTGAAAAAGCATCAGCTTAGTGTTTCATCTGCTGGATTAATGGGTTTGGTGTGCCGTAGGCCTGAAGCCTGGAACGGAGTATGGCATTGGAGTCACATCCGTTCAGAATGAAAGAGAGAGTGAGCCAGCGACCACCAACGCACTGACCGGTGAGACCAGCTCTTTTTATATCAGCTACAGACATTACTGTACAAAAGTTTGGGATTGCTATGGTTTCTGCTTTGTTTTAAAGAAATTGAAAGAATTTTATTCAGCAAGGATGCATTAAATTGATCAAAAATGACAGGAAATGCATTTATAATATTACAAAAGATGTCTAAATCAAATGTTGTTCTTTTGAAATTTGAATTTCAGCATTGATAAGAAGAAATATTTCTTGAGCAGCAAATCAGCATATTAGAATGATTTCTGAAGATCATGTGACACTGAAGACTGGAGTAATGATGCTGAAAATTCAGCTTTGATCACAGAAATAAATTACATTTTAAAATATATTCAAATAGTCAAAACAGTTACTTTAAATAGTAATAAAATACCATACTGGTAAAAAAATGTATAGCCTGAATGCAATGTAAGTCGCTTTGGATAAAAGCGTCTGCTAAATGCATAAATTATAATTATATAATTATAATAATATTTCACAATTATTGACTATATTTTTAAACAAATAAATGCATCCTTAGTGAGCACACTGCAATATATATACAGTGGGTACGGAAAAAGAAGGTTTGGAACAACTTGAGGGTGAGTAAATGATGACAGAATTGACATTTTTGGGTGAACTATACCTTTAACTAAAGATAAATTTACTTGAGAAGCAAGATCACTTAAGATATTAAGTCTTGTTTTCTGAAAATAAATAAATAAAAATAAACTATCAAAATTGAGTTTATAAAATATTTGCCAATGGGATAAGAAAAATTTAATTAATTCAAAGGAAAACATGTTTTAAGCTTAAAATCAATTTTGATAAGTTTTTCAGAAAACAAGACTTAATATCTTAAGTGATCTTGCTTCTCAAGTAAATTTATCTTTATTTAAAGGGACAGTTCACCCAAAAATGTAAATTCTGTCATCATTTACTCACCCTCAAGTTGTTCCAAACCTTCTTCTGTTGAACACAAAAGAAGATATTTGGAATAATGCTGGTAACCAAATGGTTGCCGGTAGCCATTGACTTCCATAGTATTTTTTTTTCCAAACTATGGAAGTCAATGGTTAGTGGCAACTGTGTGGTTACCAGCATTCTTCAAAATATGTGTTCAACAAATTGTATTTTATTTTATTTATTGATTTTGCAGTCCATAACAATAATCTTTTCAAAATGGTGGTGTGCATAATTTTTTTTAATAAACACATGCTATTTTTTTCTTATGAAGATGCCTACCAAAATACTAAGAACAGTAACATGAATATAACTCTATTTTTAAACCATTTAAAGAGATTTTAAAAGAACTGACCCAGATATTTGAATTCTGTCCTCATTTACCCACTCTCATGTCTTTCTAAACCAGTATGACTTTGTTCCATGGATCATGTTCATGCTGCTCTTTTTGTGTGTAGTGAATGCAGTGACCAAAAGTACCATAAAAACATCATCCAAACCGACTTCTTTTATGATGTTTCTCTCTCTTTTTTTTTTTTTGGAAGCTTGACAACATCTGACTCACATTCATTATATGAAGCACCACAAAAATTCTCCTAAAAAAGACACACAGGTTTGGAACGACATGAAAGTGAATAGATGATGACAGACTAGTCTTTATCTCTTCAGTCTTTTTGATTTCATGAATTCTGATGCCATCACCGTTTCCTGGCATGAATGTGTCTTTTGTGCTGTCATTGTGAACCTCCACCCACACAGATCTGGATCTTCCACGAGAATTGGAAGTGCGAGACTCCACCGAAACCACCCTGGAACTGGTCTGGAAGAGGGCCAGGGCCAAGATCTCCACCTACAGGCTAGCGTTTGTCTCTGCCGATGGCCGACGGGAAGAAGTCGAGCTGCCTGCTACCGCAACCGCCTACACCCTGAGCGGCTTGAGCCCTGGCATGCGCTACACCGTCACCCTCGTGGCAGAACGCGGACAGAGGAGAAGTGCTCCTGCCACCGTCACCGCATCCACAGGTGAGCGATTCCTAGTGTAAAGTTGATTTTGTTTGCTTTAGTGCAACATGATAATGTCATTGTTCTGTTTTCAGCTGTGGACAACAAAGATTGTGTCGTGAAAATGATCATGACTAACTTTTATATGCATTTTTTCACAAATATTTATTGAAAATCATCAGTTTTGGATCTGAAACATACTCTATGCAAGAACGTGAACACAAACACTTATAGCTGCGTTTGATTTGTGTGGCGTTATATTCGAAAATGTGTCCGAATGCATACTGCACTGCAATGCATGAATTGCAAAAAATGTTTTAATTTGTCTAATTGGTGAGCAAATTGTCTTAAGTCGGCATGTTTATCCATCTTATTTTTAATGTAAGAGTGCGAGGCTTTCAGTGTTTCAGCCACTTCCAGCTATTTTAGCTGTACAGAAAACAGTCCATTCACTGGAAATTGCTTATAGCATTGAAAAATAAGGTGGATAAAATTATAAAACACAAGGAAACTTTATTGTTATTGCAGGTGCAATGCAACATCGCATGTTAAATGAAAATATACTCCCCTTCAGGCCATCCAAAATGTAGATGAGCTTTAGCATTCCATCACTTGCTCACCAATGGATCCTCTGCAGTGAATGGGTGCCGTCAGAATGAGAGTCCAAACAGCTGATAAAAACATCACAATAATCCACAAGTAATCCACACCACTCCAGTCCATCAGTTAATGTCTTGTGACGCGTAAAGCTGCATGTTTGTAAGAAACAGATGCATCATTAAGACTTTTATAACTTCAAACCATTGCTTCTAACTAAAATATGAGTCCTCTATCCATAATATTGATTTCTCCCATGAAAAAGTCATCTTATCTGAATCAGGAGAGAAATATGCACAGATCAAGCATCGTTTACAAGCGGAAACAGTCCAAAATATTTCTAAACAAATATGTGGGTGGATTTTAATGTGAGAGGACAACAGGGGATGGGCTTTTTCACTGGAGGAAGCGTTATTATGGATTGTATTGGCTCATATTTTGCCCAGAGGTGATGTTTAAAGTTACTTCTTAACTTCTTACAAACACGCAGCTTTTGGCTTCACAAGATGTTAACTGATGGACTGGAGTGGTGTGGATTACTTGTGGATTATTGTGATGTTTTTATCAGCTGTTTGGACTCTCATTCTGGCACCCATTCACTGCAGAGGATCCACTGGTGAGCAAGTGATGGAATGCTACATTTCTCCAAATCTGATCGAATGAACAAACAAACTCATCTACATCTTTTATGGGTGAACTATTAGTAGGTTCAGCAGATCTGCATACTTGTAGTGCATTGGCCAATATTCACGTCTGTGTTTGTGTATTTCAGTAAAGTATGTTTCTGGTCTTAATTTATGACACTGTCCAAACCAGCTGCAACACCATAAAACCAACAAAGAACGGAAGCTCTTTTATGTAAATCTGAGTTTCTGGAAAGCCCCACCCACAATGCAATCTCATTGGTCAAAATGATATATATTAAACATCAGATATGTTCCGATTAGCTGTAATTGTGTGGATTTTCCCTTTCAGGAAACTTATTGTGTTGCACCTGGTAAAGGAACAGTGTGAGGATTTTTGCTGATAAACCAAGATGATATTCAATCATAATTGGTCTTGAATGAGGGGATTTGCACGTGTTATCATGCCGTTTCATCTGTTGTTCCCAAGTGTCATGTGTTTTTGTCTTTTTCTTGTAGCATCTTTCACTTTTTATCTAGCGAACACCAAAGGCACCGACTACAATGTCATTAGCTTTGTGTCTCTCGACAACTCAGAGATCCCGTTCTCTGGGAGCGGATACGAGGACCCCACTGGCACCTTGACCGTGTCTAATGTCACATCCGATGGATTTGATCTTGCGTGGGAGTCAAATAAGCACATTGGCTATGATAGTTACATTGTAGAACTTAAAGATTTCTCAGGGAAATGGAAGGAGGTTCATCTCCATGGGGAGGTGAATGAAACTAAAATCCGTGGCCTAAAGGCTTCCACAGAGTACCAAGTAAGGCTTTATGGAATATCCAATAACCAGAGATCTTCACTACTAGAAGCAGTTGCAGTTACAGGTATAAACTTTCGTTTGGGTTTCACGTCATCTGTTTGATTTAGTGCCATTGCAACTTTAAAAAAATTTGAAAACATTTTTGTTTCATAGGTTTAAGTATGGAATGACAAAGTTTGCATGACATAAGATATGCAACTGCTCCCATGTGTCATATGGTAGAGCACAAACATGCATGATGATACATAAGTTATATGGATGTGTATTTGGGCTGGGTGATTATAAATATATATATAGATATAGATATATCTGACTTTTTACACTATTCAGTATTTACTTTGACCTTGAACAATCATTTATCAATGAATATTTTAACAATCATTTAATGCAAGATATATTTTTTTATATTTATTTATTTTTTATTACTTTATTTAATTTTATACATTATAATTTATATTTAAATAATATTTATTAAAATATTTAATTTTAAACAAATACTTTAATACATAAAAATGGCATAAATACATTTAATGCAGATTTGACTTTAATCAGATTTAATTAGATTATAATGCTGTTTTTGCTATTGAGATATTTTATGGTTTTTGCTTAATTTTTATAATATACATTTTTGTTTAATTCACCAGAAGAATCATGAAAAATATATTGTGAATATTCAATATTCATCCATCCCTACTCTGTATATGGCTGCTTATTGGCTCAGAAAAGAAGATCCACAATAGTTGCACAGGAGAAAATCGTTAATGCACATAACGAACTAAACTGTGTGGTTAAAATACATAGACATTTAAACCTTTCCAAATGTAACAATGCATAGTAATAAACAGCAACATTTTAATTTAATTGACATTTAGTTTAAATAATATTTATTAAAATGTTTAATTTTATTTATTCAATTGAATTTAATAGATTTTTTTTTTTTTTTACATAAATTCATAAAAATGTCATACAGTGACTTCCATTACTTCCATTAGTCAAATATTGGTTCAGGCATGAAGCTCTAATGCCGTTTTTGCTACTGAGATATTTTATATTTTTTGCTTGATTTTTATAATATTTAATATTTTTGCTTAATTGAAATTGTTGTGAATATATTGTGATTATTCAGTATATCACCGAGCCCTACTGTGCATATGGCTGCTCATTGGCTCAGACAAGGAAATCCACAAACGTTTTTGCAGTGGTGAAAATTATTAACCCTCATAACAAACTAATCTGTGTGGTGAAAATGCCTGAAAGGCCGATGAGCACAGAATACTGTTTGTGACTTCGAAGAATCGACTTCATGCATGTCCTTTACTCAAAACATCTTGAGGTCTGCATGGATTATCTATCAGCCTGAAGCGTCCCATGTACTTCCACTCTAGTGGACTACTTGGAAACTTCAGCAATTAATGGCTCATGGTCATTAATGTCAGATGTTTTCAGATGCATGTAGATTGAAATAATTCAAGAAGATTGGTAACATCATTTGCATGTGAATTGAGTTTTATTGCATGCAGTGTAACTCAAACCTCAGCTTACATCGAGAAACTGAGGGGTGAATTCACTAAGAAATTATCTGTAGCATTGTTTCTTTAAATACTCACGTCACAGTGCTATTGTTATGCATTTTGTATATGCCTTAAAATCATATCACAATGCATAAAATATTTGTGGTCCTGAAAAAATGTTGTTTTTTTTCTCTCTTTGGATTTTGGCGTGTAATATGACACATGCCAGTGTTATTTTATTATCACTGAGAGACTATTAGCCTAGCTTTTATTTTATATTTCAAATTAGTTTTTATTGTTGAATGTTCCATTTTCATTTTCGTTAAAGTTATTAATTTTGTTGTGTGTGTTTGTCATTTTTATTAGTTATAATTTACTTGATTTCAATGATTTTAATAGAAAGTAATTTACAGGTGTTTATTGTGCAAATCAGAGAACCACTTCCCAGGAAAAGCAGGAGATTAATAGTAGATTAAAATGTATATATTCATATTTTAGTTGTGCAGTTCGTCAATGAGTATTTAACCTCTTGTTTTTACAGGTAAAGCATCTCGAATTCTGTCTTGTCTTTAATTTCTGACCTTAAACTGACTGAATGTACTTTCCTCTATAGCAGCAAAGTCTACCTCTCCTGATGTTGTTGCATTGACCTTCAAACGTGTTTCAACAACGCTACCAAGCCTCCATAAGGAGGTTCAGCCGTCAGTCTCTACCTCCACTCTTTTAACAGAAGATTTTAAAGCTGAAGCCTCAGGTGATGAACTTGAGGGCCCGAATCAAGGGCCTCCGGTTGACTTAAACGTCACTGATGTGAGCAGGAATAGTTTGATGCTGTCTTGGTTGGCTCCTGAAGGAGCCTTCGATAGCTTCATCGTTGAGTTGAACTCAACATCAAATAAGTCCAAAGACAGTGTTATTGAAGTGTCTGGAGAAGCCAGGCGGGTCCATGTAGATGGGCTGAACCCTGACACGCTTTATGAGATTACATTGTATGGGATGAAGGAGGGCGAGAAATCCCAACCAGTCAATGCTCACATCAAGACAGGTACATGGACATGAGCCTCAGAAACCACAGTCATCTGACATCTGCCATAACTCCAATATTCATAATACTACAAATGTCATTCATTTGTTCATTCATTTAAAGTCATTCTTAAAATGTAAAAGTTAGCCCATCATCTTGGGAGCAATTCTGCAGGCGCAAGGCGGTTTGTGGGAAAATTGTGTTTTTACACTACAGTGTTTAATGCAAACCCAAGACCTTTTGACGTCAGAAATTGGTTTATTTGGTTAGTTTAAAAGATTTTTGGGTCCACACCAAGAAACCACACCTAGTTTGCTTGAAAAATGGCTGTGGGCTTTGGTTTATATAGACTACCATGACTATAATGAAAGCTTTTGATAATTCTAGCTTGTCTGCTGTTGCATCTGTGAGCATCATTTTGTGCATGTTGAGTATTTAGTTGAACACTACCGTTAAAAAAATTTGGGGTCAGTAATAAATATAATTTTTTTAATGCTTTTATTCAGCAAGGACATTTTAAATCAGTTTTATTTTTAGTTTCTTTGATGTACTGTTATAGTTTTTGTTAATATTTTGAATTAAGATTTTATTTGTATATTTTGTATTAATTTTGGGGTTTTGTAATTTTTATTTATTTATTGTTTCAATATACATATATGTATATATATAGTAGTTAAGTTTCAGTTTTTAGTTTTAGTTATTTTAATTTACTCAGTTAATAAGTACTTCAACTTAAACTGAACAAAAATGTTAAATGTTTTTATAAACATTTTATTTCAGTTAATGTTTTTATTTTTTAAATAATAAAAATGAAATAACGTTGTTTTTTTAATGATGTTTAAAAGTAAAAAAAAAAGAAAATAATGAAATAATGATTTTTTTTTAATGGTTTTAGTTTTAGTTAACTACACTCTAAAAAATGCTGGGTTAAATATAACCCAGCGCTGGGTTAAAAAGGGACAAACCCAGCTATTGGGTTGTTTTGACCCAGTGGTTGGGTTCAAAACAACGCAACCGCTGGGTCAAAACAATCCAATAGCTGGGTTTGTCCCTTTTTAACCCAGCATTTTTTAGAGTGTATAATAACCCTGCATTAAATTGATCAAAAGTGACAGTAAAGATATTTAAAATGTTACAAAAGATTTCTATTTCAAATGCTGTTCTTTTGCATTTTATATTCATCAAAGAATAGGAAAACAGTTTCCACAAAAATAATCAGCAGCACAACTGTTTTCAACATTGATAATAATGATTTCTGAAGTGACACTGAAGACTGGAGTAATGATGCTGAAAATTCAGCTGTGATCACTGGAATAAACACAATAAATTACAATACATTCAAATAGAAAGCAGTTATGTTAAATTATAATAATATTTCACAATATTTTTGTTTTTACTGTTGTTTTGATCAAATAAATGCAGTCTTGGTGAGCAGAAGAGATTCAAAAACATACCGACCAAAAAATATTACCGACCCCAAACTATTGAACTGTATTGTATATTAAACATCAAATATTATTCAAAATTCACTTTCTCCAATCAAACTCATATTCACTTAACATTTTAGTTGTTACCCAAGATGTGATCTCAGTACCTCTATAGTGCCACGAAACACTTGCAGAATTGTTTCATGAGAAACCTCCCCTTGGGATTATAGCATGAAACAATTAATATAATGTTTTATCTGATCACTCTGACCATTGTTTCTCAACGTGAATGAACACCGTCTCTCTGTGCCTCATGTCTTTATCCATATCATTTCATTCCATCTATTAACTATTTTTTCTGTATCTGTCATTACATTAAGCCAGTTGCACTGGCAAGTTCAGCTCATTTTATTATGCAAATGTAATTAATTTCAGTGACAGTAACTCATGTCTGATTTCTTTGTCCGTCAGAGGAGCAGAGGCCGCAGATTGGCAGTCTGAGTGTGTCTGATGTATCTTGGGATAGCTTCAATGTGTCCTGGACCATTGAGGATGGCTCTGCCTTTGAGAGTTTTGTGATTGAAGTGGCAAATTCAGCAGGTCCAGAAAGACAGAACCTTTCGGTATCTGGTGATGCCCGTAGTTTATGGATGTCTGGGCTCAGTCCTGACACGTCCTATATAATTACATTATACGGAGTGCATCAGGGCTCGATCCTGGGGTTGATCTACACTCAAGCAGCTACAGGTACCTATGCTTACCTGGATTTCCCTGCTGAAAAAGAAGTGCACTTTAGTAGACTTTTAAGAACAGTACTTATTACGGAAATAATATACTTAAGATTTAATGTAATGTTTTCGCAGCCCTAATTGCATTTACAATTAAATGAAATATATTATAGTTAAAAACTGTATTAAATTCAATTAGTTGAACTTAAGAGTGTTTTTTTAACAGCACTGTTCATTTGACACACTGAAGTGTCCCTTTATTATTAATATTTCATGTGACATATTAACATTTCAGAATATATACTGTATTTCATTAATGTAATACATACTTCAATATTAACAATATATTTTGGACTGTTTTACATATTAAATATACATACTAAATTACACTTATATTCTATATATATTTCATTAATATAATACTTCACACACACACACACACACACACACATATATATATATATATATATATATATATAAAAATTAAAATGTATTATATATTGTATAATGTATTATATATTATACATGTATGCTTTTAATTTGACAAAATTACACTTCAGAGGCATTTTAATGTATTATAAATATATGAATATTTCATTAATTTAATACTTCAAGTACAGTACAGTTGTTGTTTTTTTATATGCTTTCAAGTTTTGAAACACACTGCAAGCGCACATTCAGTGCAATTAAGCACACTTCTTTTTCACAAGAAATGGGACATCTTTTATCTATTATGCCTTTTTTTCTTTGTCTTTTCTCTCTTTCTGACATTTTTATTTCTAGTTGGGAGCTGTGGTGTCAAGCAGGTGCTTCTGTGCTTTAACATTTCCTTTTAATTTTTCACGAAACCTAAACGTCTTTGTTGCATGGGGCCGTTGAGAATGATGAGCAAACACTTAATGGTGTCCATCATAATTTGTTGATTGTGAAATGACTTCTTTTAACAAAGCTAACTGATTGTCACCTCTACTGTTCCAGCCACTGTGTGGGTCTTGCCTCAAAGTTGATTGCGTTGGGGCACAGAAAATGCCGTGTTTCCATTCATTTCCTTCCACTGAAATCAAAGCTTTGTGTTCAACAGTAATCACTGTCGACCATTATACTATCATCCATTTCATCCAGCTGCCCACATGCATGGCACCACCCATCTCACACATTTACTGCATTGTGGTGAGTTTTGATGAGCTGCAGTGATTGCAACATATTCCATCCTCTTACATATAATTTCATTCACTTTATTGTGATCTCATCACCTACTTGCATCATTTCACACACTTTTTGAATTGATATAGATGCAATGTGCATTGAATAAGTAAGGTCCTTTTTTTGTTGTTGTTGATTTTGAGGACCTTCTATGTCAGCGGTTCCAAAATATTTTTTGTCAGTCAAACTGTTGACCTAATATATGTTCTAAAAAGTTAATATTTCAACAATTTAGCAACACATTTGCTTGTTCATGGTTCTCTGATGCTGGTTAATCATCACATGATGTGCAGGTAAACCACTGAAAATAAAATATTTGCAATAAAAATAAATACAACATTTATTGTTATTGAAAAATTTTTTTTTTAATATTTTAAATGTTTTTATTAGATTTTTTATTTTAAAATTGTTTATTTTAATTGTACATTTTTAAAGAAATTAAAAAATTAAAATTAAGATATCGTTTTAAAGTAAAAATCGTATTAAAAATTATTCAGCTATTATTAGCTTTTTAACTTTTTTTATTAAAAAAAAAAATAAAAAAAGTGTCTTTTAAATATCTGTTGATAGCTATTCTTTAACATTATAACACTATAAATCTTTTTAATTTTTTGTTTTAATTATCAATGCTTTGATGTAATAAAAGTAACAATATGATTTAGCGAATAATATTAAAATAAAATAAAAATAAATTATAGTAATATTTGATTAAATATAATAATATTTTAAATAATAGATCAAATAATAACTAACAATTACATATAATAATTAGATTTAATAATTTAAAAAGTTAATTAAATATTCAGACATACTGCTTTCTGGGCATCACCAAGCATTAACTTTTACTGCACTGAGCAAAGAACATTACTGTATGTTACTGTTTGAATGGGAATAATGTAAGATTGGCATGGGAATAATTTGGAATAGAAACCAATCTTGATGCATCTTTTGTGTGGATTGCTTCATATGCACTAACACAATATTCGTGTTAACCTGTTTTGACACTACAGTGAACAAAAACAACAAAATAGCCTCAGATTTATTCATAACTACAATACATTCTTGTGTTTTCCTATCCTTTTTAACATTCGTTCTGCTTTTTTTTCATAGTAAGGCTTGTTTGACAGCCTGCACCTGCAGTGTGTAAGCCCAGTGTCTATCTACAGAAAATTAAATGATTTCTGTGTTACTATACTGAGCATTTTCTTTAATATCAAACCAATTATAATTGTTTATTTGCCTTATTTATGTGTGTTTACAAACGTTATCGTCATGAAACCTAATTTACATGAAAAAAAGCACGTTATGCATGCAATCGAAAAATAAATATGCATCGTGCATGCTGCAGACGTGGGATGTGGAAAACAGGCCTAATCCGGCAAGCACACTTGAGGTGCATTTTAAAACTTAATCCATAATAATAGTCAATATTCATAGCAGTTCTTACAAAAGAAAAGCAAATATTTCCTATAATTAATCTGCCAGAAGTTTCTCAGTTAAACAAATTTTGCATGCATATTATGCATATTGTACAGTAAGTTCAACTGCGCTATTCCAATAATAATTTCTCCCTTTAGATAGCGCTCCAGTGGTTGGCAATCTGTATGTTTCTAATATTACATCAGAGAGCTTCTCCATTTCATGGAATGACACGAGAGGAGATATTGAGAGGTTTATCCTGGAGATTATAGACTCTAGCTGGCAGCGGGAGCCAGTCGAATATAATCTGTCACAAAGCACACAGTCGTATGAAATCACTGGGCTACGGCCGACTACTGACTATATAGCTTACCTCACTGGAGTCGTGAAGGGAAGGAGAACAGACTCCGTCAGTGCTGTCGCCTCCACAGGTAACTGCAATTATCTCGTTTCCTTGCTGTTTTCCCCCATTTGTTTATATTGGAAATGATAAATCAGGCCTTAAAGGGATAGCACAACCAAAAAGATCACGTTTAATCTCTCTAAAATGGGTCCATGTAAGTCTTCTGAAGTCATATGGTAGCTTTGTGTGAGGAACATGCGAAATTGAAGATGTATATCACTGAAAACCCTCTGCTATGCACATTGAAATCTGGTGCCTCAAGATGAGTTGCATCAGACTTAACTTTAAATACTGTATGCAAGCACATAAGTGACTAAATTAAGTCTATTACTCATAGAAAGGCCCAGCTACTGCGTCACTTGTGGATGCGCGTTCACGACAGTATCATGACGTGAGCGTGTAGTGGCGATCACCCAGATCTTTCCATTGATGCCGCCACACGCTCGCGTCGTGAACGCGCGACCAAAGTGACGCTGTAGTGACGAAAATTGTATGTATGTATGTATGTATGTATGCATGTATGTATGTATATATATATTAGAAATAAACATCTAATTATATAATTAAATGTATAATTTATTTAATTTTAAAGTATTACTGTAAATTAATTTTTTTGTTACAAACCTGAGTCCTGAGTTGAAATTATTTTCTGATGCAACTGACTGCAAACCACAGATGCTTTTCATAGACGTTAAAGCAAATAACCCAGAATATTCTTACTGTATTAAACCTTCATTTTTCACTTGTTTCAGCTGGCATTAAGTTTCGTAACAATACTCAGTCCTTTCTTTCATTCATCCAGAGCCTAAGCCTAAATTGGGCCCCATCGTGGTGTCTGAAACACGGCCGAATAGCTTGACGCTGTCCTGGAGCACACTGTCAGGCCACTTCGATGGCTTTGCTGCTCATGTCACTGACCGTGAGCAGCTGTATGATGTTGTAGAGCTCAGGCTGTCAGGTGCAGAGAGGAACCTTACTGTCACGGGTCTTATGGACTCTACGGTTTATGATATAGTGTTTTATGGTCTGTCTCGTGACCGTCAAACTCCAGCAGTTTGTTCCGAAGATGAACGAAGGTCTTACGGGTTTGGAACAACACGAGGGGGAGTAATTAATGACAGAATTTTCATTTTTGGGTGAACGAACCTTGTAAGTTAGAGAGTGTTCTCTGAGAATGTTCCCTGTTAGCTGGGTTAGAGCAACACGAGGGTGAGGGAATGATTTTTGGGTGAACTATCCCTTTAACCAAGACTGTTTTGTCAGTTAGGCACCAAGTTAGCATGGACAGATCTCTAAACGAAAGAGAAAGAGACACTAAACGAATCGCCATGGCTGGCTTTTTCCTTCCTGTAGCGGCCGAGCCTGACTTGTCTGGGCTAGTTGTTTCAAACATTACCTCAGACACAGTGTCGCTCTCCTGGCGGACAGGAGAGAAGGCGTTTGATAATTTTATAGTCGAGGTGAGAGAGTCTGCTTTGCCCACGCAGGCGACGGGGCGCAACTTGCCCGCGGGGGTGTTCACTCCACGGTGCTGACCGGCCTCAGAGGAGACACGCGATATCAGATCAAGCTGTACGCCACCTTTGGTGGCTCAAACACAGCTGCCCTGACAACTGTAGTAACCACAGGTACAGCAGCGCATGCTTTTGACTAGTGTAAATAGAATTGGATAGATTTGCTTCCTAACCATGTGTTTGCACAAAATTAGTCCATCATCTGAATAGTAATCAGTGTTTAATATGTTATAAATGTTATTTATAGTAGTTATTAATATTTTGTATTAGATTTGATTTGTATATTTTCAGTTTTCATTTTAATTTCAGATTAAGTTTTCATAAATTTGTTGTATGCTTTTATCATTTTTACTAGTTTTAATATATGTATGTGTGTGTGTGTGTATATACTGTATATATATCTTTTTTTAGTTTATTTTAGTACTTTGACTTTTTTTAAGTTTATTTTTCATCTAATATTTATATTTTATTTTCTTTCAGCTATAAGCTTCAATTAAGATTTTTTTTTAATAGTTAGTTTTAGTTAACAACACAGATTTTGACTAAATATGGTCCATACTGCACATTTATAAATATACACTGAAAAGAAAAATGGTTACTTTTATTTATTACTCCAATATGGCTTAGAATTTTTTTTTTACGGTATATATATATGGCCCCATCGTGGTGTCTGAAACACGGCCGAATAGCTTGACGCTGTCCTGGAGCACACTGTCAGGCCACTTCGATGGCTTTGCTGCTCGTGTCACTGACCGTGAGCAGCTGTATGATGTTGTAGAGCTCAGGCTGTCAGGCACAGAGAGGAATGTAACCGTCATGGGTCTTATGGACTCTGCGGTCTATGACATAGTGTTTTATGGTCTGTCTCGTGGCCGTCAAACTCCAGCAGTTTCCTTCAATACCAGTACAGGTACTGTGCAAGCTTTTCATGCGTCTATCACAACAAATCAGAACTTTGACAGAACTAACAATTTTGCATCCGGTTAGATGATGTTGCAAGCAAATTACTGAAACTGCCTGTGGCTTTTTATTGTTTATTGTGTATTATTTATTTATTTTGCACACTTGCATGCATGTAATAATTTACAAGGCTCTAATTTAATGACTGAAGGCCATTTTACACCAAGTAAATCATCAGTTTTTGACAATATGTGTGTGTGTGTATATATATATATATATATATATATATACACACACACACATGCATATACATAAAAGGATACATTTTTGTAAATTTTTTTGACAATTTGTCACGTGAAATACTGATAAAAAAATATTTATATGTATTTCTTTTTTTTGTGACAATTTTTCATGTTGGTCTTGGTGTAAAGATATCTTTAAAAGCACGTTTTTCTTCCTTGCAGTTTTGAGTTATATTCAGTGATCTGAGATAGTTTCAGATGCATTTAAGTCAATAGATATATTACAAATGGCTTGTCTTCAGGTGCAGTTTCAGTTTGCAACTTAACTTGGCTTGCTTAAGGAAAAGAAAGTGATATTTGCAGTGTGGAAACTCATTTTTGCATCAGCCTGAGCTTATGCTGTCTAATGACATTAACACAGATGGATGATTAGATTGATTCCTTTCAGTTTTTTGCCATTGCATATGCATGCAGTTCTATTGCACCCATTGAATACTCTATTATTTTACATGGAGAAGCCAAGAATAGAAAGCTCATAAAATCATAGTTTAATAGTTAAAAATTGATAAGCAACATTTGACAAATAACAAGCTATTTTGACCTTGCAATCACTGCAGAATCAGTTATACATCCTCACCCTGTATTGTCCCCTCCTATAACACTGCAACTACGGGACCCAAATGAATGCTGTACCACGTAACCCAGCGTCATTACCGAAAGTGGAAAACCTCACGGTTTCGGATATTACCCCGTACGGATTTCGAGTGTCCTGGTTGGCAGATTCCTCTGAGGGCTTCAGCCATTTTCAGGTAAAGGTGTCGGACTCTGGTCAGCTGCTGGAGCCGCAAGAGTTCATAGTGCCGGGGAACCAGACCGTACTGGATGTTTTGGGCCTGATTACTGGCATTGGCTTTGAGGTCAGTGTGACTGGGGTGTCAGGGAATGGGTTACAGTCTCGTCCAATCACCACAGTGGCTGTTACAGGTACTGCTCTCTGCTTTTCAACTGCACGTCACTCCGTCACATCAAAGGTTTCACTGCCCAAGCTTGGTAGTTTCAACTTTTTGTTGAGTAGCAAAATGTTTTTCATATCTAATAAATGAATTGCACATTTTTTCAGGGGTTGTATGCACAAGACATGTTCAAGAGTGTGATAGTTTCTCTCTGATATGTTGATATGTTGTAGGCGCACATAACGGCATGACAAAAAACCTGCCAAATTGTACAGTTTCTACAGTAAACACTCAATATGCTCAAGATAGTTTTCATGCCCCAGCTGCTGCTTCTGATTGGTCACCCATTTTAAAAATAATTTTATTTGCTGCAATTTAAATCTTTTAAATGTTGTCATTTAAACAGTACAATGGAAACAGTGTCATTTTGTGGTCTGCTGATATGTTTCCTTAGTCATTTTAAAAATGTTATATTCATCCGCAGATTTTGCTGTTGTCAGTGTCATTTCTGCACAGAAATCTTTTTTAATGGTTTTCCAGAAAAATCTGTCATCTTTACACAATAATCAATATTCACCTAAAAAA
>NW_015548223.1:1644170-1648465 GCF_001515605.1 Sinocyclocheilus anshuiensis | reverse complement strand
TGCACCAAGAGCTTGTAACACTCCAAAGAGAAAGGAAAAATTTAAATCGCATCATATGACCCCTTTAAAGTCCAATTTTGATGGGAGGAAAAAGACTGATATGTTCTCAGAATTGTGAGTTTATATCTCGCAATTCTGACTTTATAACTAGCAATTGCGTGTTATAAACTCAGAATTGCGAGATATAAACTCACAATACTGAGATAAAAAGTCAGAATTATGAGTTTATATCTCGCAGTTCTGACTTTATTTCTCAGAATCTCACAAATATGACTTTTTAACTCCCAATTGTGAGTTTATATCACGCAATTCTGAGGAAAAAAAGTCAGAATTGCGAGATAAAAAGTCACAGTTGCCATTTTTGATTCAGTGGCAGAAATGGGCTTCCATAGACAATAGCACTCGAATTGCGAGAAAAAGTCAGATTTGCGAGATATTAACTCGCAATTGCAAGCAAAAAAGTTTGAATTGCGAGATATAAACTCGCAAATTCAAGAAAAAAATAATTTAGAGAATTCAGAATTGTGAGATCAAAAGTCGCAATTACCTTGTTTATTTTTTATTCAGTGTCGGAAATGGGCTTCCATAATTTTTTGGAGTGCAGAGTGAACTGGATATGTTTTGAGATTCACTATTTGTCCTTTTGCTAGTGAGTGCCCCGTCCGTGTGCTCACCCTTCTCAGCATCAACTGTTTCCTGAAGAGATCTCCGAGCTCTTTCTTCCTCTTCTCGGAATCATCTTCCTCATTGCTCCATTCCTCATCATATCTGCACACACACACACACACACACACACACAGAAGCTCCGAGTCTCCACAGACTAACAGCTCTGATCAATACAGTACGGATGGTGGCGTGTCTGCACCTGGAAATTAAGAATGATGGAACCATTAAAGAGAATACGAAATAATTCCAAACTCTCATGACATGGAATGAAAGATTGTACAAATGATTATAATTTTAACGGTTGAGGAAAAAAGTCAGAATTGTGAGATAAAAAGTCGCAATTACCTTTTTTAAAAATGTTTTATTCAGTGGCGGAAACGAGCTTCCATAAGAATCTCCCAGTAGAGTAAGGCCAAATAATCTGAAGACTTAATACATTATGCAGTATTGCTGCTCAACCTACATTTACGTAGTTTCAGGGCTGCTTAGTTATTTTGTTTGTTTGTTTGTTTGTTTTTTCAATGTGTGATAGCTTTTTCCCAAAATAGTGATTGCAACATAAATACATTTACATGTGTTGCTTCAGCTGCGGATTCTTTTGTAGTTTCTAGACTGATCTAGAAAGGCACAAAATGAAATACTAGAGTAGAAAACAGAAGCCATGACACATGAAGATGACAATTAAACAAAAATAAAAAATAGTGCAGATGCAACGCAAGAACATGTCCTGTGTTTACACGTTCTTTTAGAAGTTACAGTCCAAATTCTAGATGATGACCTGCTGTTGATATAAGCTTTGGTTGGGAAACTCCTACACAACTCAGCTACCTCCTGAACACTGTCCTTTCTTTATTTGCCAGGTCTCCTCCATCAGTAAAGCATTTTGTTTCTGGCGCTGCTTGTATGAACAGTTCATGCTCCACTGGTCCAATTCCCTTAAAAATATGTGCATACACATGTGTGATGCCATATTTGAATTGTGTTTTCCACTGAATGGCTGGCTTTGCACTGTATATAACAACTATAACAAAAATATGTTCTAAGAATGTTGTGCTAATGTTCCCATTAAGTTATGAAAATGTTTTTTTCACATATTTTTTTTTTTTTTTTTACTTTTTTTCTTGGTTATTTGTATTTAGAGCAAACATTAAGGGAATGTTAAAATTTGTAATTTTGCGAACATTATGGGAATGTTACTTTTGAATATTCTCTGAACCTGAAACAAGTAGCAAGCAGTAACATTTAAAAAAAAAAAAAAAAACATTAGATAAACATTCAACTAAAATGTTTCAGATAGCTTTAAACGAGCATTCTATTAACGTAAAATGTTTAAAATGATATAAATAGTATATTATTGTATAAATATGTATTCAATTTTTATTTAAAACAAAATAATGTAAACTAATAGTTTTTATTTTATTTATTTTTATAAACAATGTTTGTTTTACATAAATTAATATCACAAAATAATGTTTTTATTTTATATAATATGCATTTAATTTAACAAGTAATGTAATATATAACAGATCAGTAATTCACGTACATTCAAATGTAAACATTACTTTTGAATGTTCTCTGAACCACGTGAAACAAGTAGCAAGAAGTAACCTTTAAAGAACATTAGACAAACGTTCAACTAAAGGCTGGAATACACTATGCGACTTTTAAAATTTGAACAGATTTTTAAAACACTAGGAATCATACACTTACCGACTTTTTAAATAGTCACACTGGGCGTCATACACTAAACGACTGAGGACACACACTACCACACTTTAAATCCATTCCGATCACAACAAACTCACTCAGAAATGTACAACTTGTTGCTAGGAGACGCATGACAAATGAAAACAATATGTGTCCTAAAATCAGCTTAAAACATCAAACATGTTTGATTTCCTCCGACTGGATGGAATCAAAGTCTGAAGCTAAATGCCATTTTACTTCATGCATTTCAACTGGATAATCAACAAGAAAAAGACTGCTTGGTGCTTGACTTGATCTATTGGGTGAAAAGTGGGTTTTTAGACACTATAATCGGAAGTTTTGACAAAACTTCATGAAGTAAGACGTTGGTTGGTTTTCAGTTGACGTTGACTTTAACCTTGCATGCTCTTATGAAGGAACGTTATGCGTGTTCATGCATCCAGAGGAAAGTCTCCCAGTGTTCATTTCACTACTAAACCATCAAGTCTTCATTGTTGGGAAACGTGACGTTAATTTGTCCGCATGCACTGAGAACTAATGTCTGTGTGTCGGTTTATGATCAAAATAACATGCCTTCTTTTTGTCATCATCTCGCTCCAGGTAAAATTTGTGGAATGCAATTGAATGGTTTTGGCATGATTGATCATGTTAAAAATGGTTTCTTGCACTATTATGACTAATGAATCTTTCTTTTAGGCCTTTTTTCATTGCACCAGGGAAAGGCCTGCTTCACCTGCAGTTCAGTGGCCATTTCTTTGTCCATTTTCCAGTGGCTGTTTGAATTAACGTCATAACTTAATGGGCATAAGGACCCTGGGTGGATCATTTTCCCAATTTTTTCAACATTTTTTCTTGCTGTTGCTAAATATGTATCTGCGTTGCTGTCTGGCAGGCCTTGGAGCTCTAGGGGACCTTCGTTTCTCTGACATGACGGACACAACAGCTGTGGTCTCCTGGACTCGACCGCGATCCCAACCGGACTCCTACAGGATCACTTACGTCCCCATCCAAGGAGGCGAGTACCGGTCCTGAAAATGATTGAAAACATTATATTAGATATATACAAACAACAGAGACATTGAGCAAATTTTGAGACGCTCTGATGAAATTCATGCATTAAGTCTTGCTTCTCGTCTGTGTTTTTCCAGGTGCTCCCATGATCTTGACGGCGGACGGGTCACAGTCTCAGGTTTCGCTGACCAGTCTGATTCCTGGAGAGACGTATCAGCTGTCGCTTGTTGCAGTGAAAGGTCTGGAGGAGAGCGAGCCAGTGTCCGACACTTTTACTACAGGTCAGTTAAGACACTTAACTGATTAGTGGTGTTTTTAAGATAAGCATCACTCTCAGTATTGCTCAAACTGAGCGTCAATGATCTGAAAACAAACCCCTTAACCATAATATAATGTAATATAATATAAAATTATAAATAATATGAAAGATCAGTAATTCATGTACATTAAAATGTAAAGACGTGAAAATATGTTAAATGTATTAAAAATAAATTATATAAATATATTATTGTATAAATTATATTCATTTTTTATGCAATGTTTGTTTGTTTGTTTTACATATAACCAATTAATATCATAAAACAATATTTTTATTTCTATTTTATTTTGTATATGTCTGTATTTTAACAAATAATGTAATATAATATTATGTATACTGTAACAGATCAGTAATTCATGTAATACCCTAAGATTGTAAGATAGCCTTCCTTACAAATGTAGCAATTGTGGTCTCTCTTATTTTTATTATATATATGTATATATATATAAACTAAACAAATTATAATATAATATAATATGCAACAGATCAGTAATTCATGTACATTCAAATGTAAAGACATGAAAATATCTAAAATGTAGTAATATAAATTATATAAATGTTATGTTATTGTATAAATGTGTGTGTGTGTGTG
>NW_015548223.1:1631620-1643687 GCF_001515605.1 Sinocyclocheilus anshuiensis | reverse complement strand
TTATATATATATATATAAACAAATTATAATATAATATAATATGCAACAGATCAGTAATTCATGTACATTCAAATGTAAAACCATGAAAATATTTTAAATGATTAATTTAAATTAAATAATTATTATATTAATGTAATTAAATACATTGAATTTATTTTATTTTATATATATAACAAAACAACACCATGATTTTATAAATAACCAATAATATAAGTATATAATAACAGATCAGTCATGCATGCATATATATATATATATTTTTTTTTTTTTTTTTTTTTTTCAGATAACACAATACCAAAATAATGTTTTTATTATTTAATTAATTTACCTCCAGCCCTGGATACGCCACGCAGCCTGACTGCTGTCAATGTCACTGACACAAAGGCGCTGTTGCTGTGGCAACCTGCCGTGGCGTCCGTGGATGGATATGTGATCACATACAGTGCAGACACTGGTGAGGAAACTCCTGCACTCTCTATTGTGCTCTAGTTTGGGTTTCTTTATTCATGCTTGACTTGTCTGCATTGTCTCTGCTGCTGCTCGCCCTGAGTAGAGCAAAAAATGATTTGAGATATTTTAATATTACGTGTCACACCGCAGGACACTGCTGTCACTGCTTGACATGTCAGCTACCCCAAAATAAACCCACATCTGTTTTCACATTCAGTTACTGTATTATCATTTCTCAGGCTCTTGTCTTTTTTAGTTTTATAGAATAATTTCTGATTCATGTATTTTTCTCCACAGTGCCACCGATATCAGAGCAGGTTTCTGGAAACACGGTGGAGTTTGAGATGACTTCACTGGCTCCAGCAACTCAATACACTGTCAATGTTTTTGCCATCAGAAGCCGAGAGAAAAGTGCTCCAGCGACCACAGACTTCACCACAGGTGAGAGGAGCTTCAGCCATTACTAGAGCTCTAGCGCCCCCTATAGACCTCATCCAATACAGCAGCATTTCTTTATCTGTATTATCATTTCTCAGGCTCTTGTCTTTTTTAGTTTTATAGAATAATTTCTGATTCATGTATTTTTCTCCACAGTGCCACCGATATCAGAGCAGGTTTCTGGAAACACGGTGGAGTTTGAGATGACTTCACTGGCTCCAGCAACTCAATACACTGTCAATGTTTTTGCCATCAGAAGCCGAGAGAAAAGTGCTCCAGCGACCACAGACTTCACCACAGGTGAGAGGAGCTTCAGCCATTACTAGAGCTCTAGCGCCCCCTATAGACCAATACAGCAGCACTTCTTTATTGAGCAGTTCATATGCGGCGGGATTCTCCGGAAACAGGGAGGAATTTGATTTAAAATTATAGTGAAATTCTGTAATGCATTTTTATTTTTTTGCATATGATTCATATGTTAATATATTAACATTAATAATAATATAAAATATTTCTTTTTTGTATTGTTTTATGTCCTATTCATTTTAATTTTCTTATTATTTAGTCATTTCCTATTCAATATAATGAGTATAATTCTCATTATACTCATTATATTCTATTAATTAAATTCATTTTCATAATTATTTTAATTATTATTTTATGTCCTATTATTTAATATGTCTTCATCGAAAATTAAAACCATTTAATTTATCACAAAAAAATTTTTTCAAAATAATAATAATAATAATTATTATTAGTAGTAGTAGTAGTAATATTAAAAGCAGGTTTAACACAGCTTTTAATGTTTTGTTTTATTTAAGAATAAACATTTTTTAAAGAAATGTCCTGTTGTTCTATCATATGTGACCTAATTGAATAATACAAAACATTTAATGTATCAAAATACAACAAATATGGAATATTTAAATCAGCATTAACACAGCTTTTAATGTTTTATGTTTTTTAAAATTATTTACTGTTAGTTTCTCGTGTGTCCTGGTTGAAAAAAAAAATTATGTGCCACAAATTACTTAAAAATAATAATAATTATAAGATATAATAATAATAATACTAATATTATTTATTTTTTTATGGTTAATAATAAAATAAAATTTGTTTAAAATATTGTATGCCTTGCATCTGATAATCAGTACAAAAAAAATGTATCTTTTTCCAAATGTAACTACCTGCATAATAGTAATAATAATAATAAACTGCTGGCCTGCTTATTTCAACACTTTTTTTTCTGTTTTGTCAAAAACAGTTTTGTAAATAAAAATGTATTCTCCCATAATGCATCAGTGAGAGAACCTGAGTTTAGGATACTTTTTATACTCAGCTTTCTTCGCTGAAAATACCGTCATTCTCCTGATTCTCAAAATAATGGACTGTCATTAACACAGCTAATGCTGTGATAACAATGATCAATTCTAAACAATGAATGCATTTTTTATTTATTTCCAGCTCATTCATAAGTGTTGCCCCTAATATTAGCATGTTTTTTTTTTTAATTCTAACTCATCTAATTGTCTGAATAAATGTCAGTGTAATCTGATTTCTCTGCTGTTATGTAGATGTGGACACTCCGCGTGATCTTGTTGTCAGTAATATTCAGACAGACAGCGCCGTTCTCACCTGGACGCCGCCGCGGGCCGCCATCACCGCATATATCCTGACCTTTGAAGCAGCGGACGGGGATGTCAGGGTCAGAATTCTCACATACTACTAACCTTCAGATGTTTTTAGCTACCCACTTCTGCTATTGAGAATTTCAAGCTTTTAGTGTAATTACATAGGCCATATAAAAGGGTTCGTTCAACCAAAAATCAACTTGTGTTGTTTGCAAACCTGTACGACTTGCGTTCTTCTGTGGAGCACAAAAGACGTTTTTGAGGTTGAAATATCTATTTAAAACTATACCGTATACAATCCATGCAGATTTATATTGTGTTAGTCATAATATATAACTAATATAACCTATATGCATTAGTAATATATATGGCTCAAGGCACAATTTGAGCATCTGGAGAATATTGTATAAGTGTACATGAATTGCTTGATAATATATTATATTATAATATAGTTTATAATACATATTATTGCATGTATAAAAATACTATAACAAAATGTATTTATTTATTTATTTTAATTCGTTAATTAATTAAAACATTTAACATCATAACAAAAAAAAAATTTATTTTATTTTATTAATTTATTTTATATAGGCACAATTTGAACATCTAGAGAGTTTTGTTAATTTTGCAAATTCTAGAATTCTGTTTTTGGATACGATTAGACAACAACAATAATCATCATCATCATCGCTATCATAATAATAATAGTCATAATACTAATCAGAATAATAATAATATGTTTTATTTGTAATGCAACTTATACTCAAAGTGCTGCAACATTACAAAAGTGATCAAAATAATATATAATATATGATGCATAACAATAATTATTAAATACTAAAAAGGTGTTCAGATCATGATTGATGCATGTTCACACAGGAACTGAATCTAGAGCCGTCTGCGACCTCACACGGTCTGTCTGATCTGAGAAGCAGCACTGAGCACACAGTCCGACTGCAGGCCGTCGCTGAGGACAAGCGGAGCACACGGATCAGCACCGTCTTCACCACAGGTCAGTCTGTTTACTACACACAACACTGCTTTTCTCCTAGCACAACCTCAGCTATATTACTCTTGATCAAACTTCCAATCACCCTTAAAGTCACCATGAAATCAAAACTGACAATTCTTACTGCAATATTCCATTAAAAAAAAAAAAAAATGTCCAAGGCAACGTTTCTCATTTTTGTTCAGTTTAAGCTGAAGTATTAAAATAACTAAAAATAAATAAACTAAAAATAAAAACTATTTAGACATATTTAAAAAAATCTGATACTGGCTTACTAATATCCCATTCTTATTGCATCGTATTATGGTCTTGATTATTACTCTGTCTTCAGAATTGTTTATCAGTCATTCCTTTTGGGTTTAAATTCATATGTTTTATTATTTCTGATTCATGTGTTTAATGGTTTGATTTTAATATACAGCACTTTGGTCAGTCTTGTGGCTGTTTTCAAATGTGCTGTATAAATAAATTAACTTGAAATTAATGCTTGCTGTATAATAAATTAACAAAATGGCAAAAACTCATAACAAAATTAATAAAACCTTTAAAATTGAAATGAAAACAAAAAATATAACAATAAAATCTAAATCAAAACATTAGCAAAAACTACAAACAGTATATAAATTATTCTAAAATGACCATTACTGTAAATAAATCATTACTGTAATCTTTAATCAATAACATTAATGCTCCACAATAAGGAAAATACTATCACAATTATTGTATATATATATATATATATATATACTACACGCACACATACTGTGTATATATATATATATATATATATATATATATATACTATTTTATTTATTTATTTGTTTGTCTACAGAATATAGTTTTTAAGTTTTGCGTTTTAATTTTCATTTATTTAGTTTGAGCTATTTTAGTACTTAAACTAAATAAAACCAAGAAAAGTTACCTTGACAATTAGCTGAAATAAAATGAGTTTACTTTTCAAATTCTTTTTTTTTTTTTCAGTTACTCTTTATTTTATTTCAAATAGCGGGAAAAAATATGTTTTTAGTTAACAATAATAACCTTGCACTAATTATGAAGATTATTTACTGTTTTATGCAGTCAGATTTATTTGTTTTATTATTTTTTTAGCAGTCAGATTTATGCATTAAGTTCTTTAAAAACAGATCCACTTTTTGGCTGAGAGGAAAATGCACTCACTGATCTGTGTGTGTTATGGGACTTTGAGCTTTGTAACTTTTTTATGCTCAAACAACAACATTACAGACTAACTAAAGTTGAAAAAGTGAAAAAGCATAATAGCACCCCTTTAAAAATAAAGGTTCCAAAAAGAGGCGATGTCAGTGATGTCATAGAAGAACCATTTTTGGTTCCAAAAAGAACTTTTTAGTGAACAGTTCTTAAAATAACCATTTTTCTTAGTGTGAAGAACACTGTAATTATCTAATAAAGCAATAAGCCCCAAGAAGCCGTGGTTTACAGTGAATTTATAACAGCTAAGGGGCATTGTTAGGAATGACGCGAAGCGAAGTGCCTAAAACCCCCTTAGCTGTTATAAATTCACTGTAAACCACGGCTTCACGGTGCTTATTGCTTTTATAAAATGGTTATTCCATATACGTAGTTAGGTTTCACAAAATAAAACAGATCAAATAAAGTGTAATGATATTAATAAAAACAGTATTCTTCCACCAAACAATGTAGTTCCTCAGAAACAGTTGTGGTTGCAACAAGCAACACACAAAGTAAACAAAGGTGTATGTTTGTAGAGTAATTTACAACAGCTTTGAACGCGGCTCAACCAATCAGAATCAAGGACCGGAACTATCCGTTTTCTAAAGAACATTTTTTCACTATAAAAACTTTTTGTACAATGGAAAAGTTCCATGGATGTTAAAGGTTCTTCATGGAACCATCAATGCCCATTAAGAACCGTATCTCATGGAAATATGATGATCATAAGGTCATTTCACCCTAGAATACATGCATACTTCATGATGCATCGTTCTTAAATGAGTGATAATATTTCATACCCAATGTTGGCAAAGGTTTTGTAATATTTAGCTTGTAATATTGTGTCTTTGTGTCTCTCTTTAGGTGATTCCTTATCATATCACCAGAACAGACCCTTCTCCACCTATGACAATGACAATGACATTGCCGTCACCAACTGTGCCCTATCCTACAAGGGAGCGTTCTGGTATAAAAACTGCCATCGAGTGAACCTCATGGGGAAATATGGAGACAGCAGTCACAGCAAAGTAAGTCATATTCTCCAATATTTTGGCCAATTAAATTTTATATCAAAATGAATTTTTCTGGCGTTTTTTTTTTTTTTTTTTTTAAGTTAAATAACATTAATAACAACTTTTCTCAGTAAAATAGACAAAATATACATACTTTACAATTAGGACCCATTAGTTAATGTCAGTTAATGCATTAACTATCAATGAGCAGCGCATTTGTCCTGGTATTCTATTTATTAATTAACAGTATTTATTCATTTTGTTAATAAACATACAACTGTTCATTGTTAGTTCATGTTAGTTCAGCTCCATTAAATAATATGAACAGATACAACTTTTGATTTGAATAATGTATTAGAAAATTTTAAATAAACATTGATTAAGATTAGTAAATGCTTTAGAAGTATTTTTCATTGTTAGTTCCATCTAAAACTATTAAACATTTTTGTTACTTGAAATAAACCTGAAATAAAATAAAATAAATATTAGATGAATTACTTATTTAACTGGTTTCAGTTTCTAGTTTTTGTTTAGTTTAAGTTAGTTTAAACAGTAAAATTACTCAATCAAAATTAACATTGGACTAAAACTAAAACTGAAATAAAAATAAATGAAACCTAAATAGTAATATTTAAAATAAACATTAAAAAAAACGACAGAAGCACATAACAAAATTACTAACAATGTAATTAAAATTAAAATTAAAAAAATAAAAGCTAATTCAAAATATTAATAAAAACTATAATAGTATATAATTAATACTAAAATAACACTGGTTTATTCATGTTAACTAAGGTAGTTAATAAATGGAACCTTATTAAAAATAAAGGCTCATTCAAAATATTAATATAAACTATAATAGGATATAATTAATACTAAAATTACACTGGTTAGTTCATGTTAACTAATGTTGTTAATAAATGGAACCTTATTGTAAAGTGTTACCAGTATAACTTAATATTAAGAGGATAGATTTGCATCATAATAATCAGCAGTCTAAATGAAAGTGTAATTAGTAAAAAACATAATTTTCCCTTGGAAATATAATCCATAAAACGTCGTCCAAGTCCTCAGGTTCAATAATGCTCGAGTAGATAAAAGTACAAATTCCCCCAAATAATATTCAACTACAATAATTAAAATACATTTAAGTACTTTATACCTTTTCATATACAACACTGAAATGTTTTGTAACATATTGAAATTAAATGAAACTATTTTAATTCACAGGGCATCAATTGGTTCCACTGGAAAGGCCACGAGCATTCGATTCCATTCGCGGAGATGAAGATCCGGCCAGTCAATTTCAGAAACTTGGAAGGCAGACGGAAAAGATCATAGACTTTAAATGTCCCTCTTTGTCTTTTCCCCAAAATCCCACACATCTATCGTCAACAGCCCGTCTCTCGTCACAGACAGATACAGTTTTAGCCATTCGAACATTGCCCTCCATGTCAACATTATTAGACCAGTGAACGCCAGCGAATACGGTTTCTTTAGACCTTTGATATGTTAGAAACAGCCGTGATTGGTGGAGGGTTTTTGACATAAACTTGGTAGAAACAGGCATGACATGTGATGTTTGAATGTGACGGTACAAGATCTTCCTATAACAAACCTCCATTTTCAGAATGATTAAAGGAAATATTCAATGATCTTGTACAGATTTTTTTTCAGAGGAGGAAGTGTATTTGAGACCAGTGATGTCATTTCCTCAACTGAATCATTACCACGCTCAGGTCTGACATGCGGTAGTCAGAATGGTGCAAATAAGTGTGCTCATTTTGTCAGTTTTCAAAATTAAAGAATCAAATTTCAATGTGATTGTTTTCTTTTCCCCCATAGAGTCCTCAGTATCTATAATCCCTAAAAAGTGTTTATTAAACTTGATCTCTTCTCCTGGAATGTGTCTAAAATTGATCTTCAACAAAATAGGAAATAAAAATTTAATTTGTAACGTTGGGATTTTTAATGTGTTGTCAAGTTCTCTTTACCTATCCAGAAAAAATAAATAAAAATAATAATTAGTAATTCTCACAGAGAAATTAGTTTTTTAACAATAATAAAATAATTATTTTAAAAACAAAACTTTTAATCATAAATAATAATATTATAAAATAATAGCATAATATTGTTAAAACACACACACACACATACAGTATATATATATATTACATTAATATACAATTATATTATATGCTATATATTACAGTATATAGCATAATATAAATATATAATTATTCATTGTTAAAAAACAAAATTCTAATTGAGAAATATATATATATATATATATATATTCCTCAATTAGAATTTTGTTTTTTCAATCATATTTTTTTTATCATTCAGAAATTTGTTTCTAATACAGCCAGCAATGTTAATTACACATAATAACAACTAATTCTAGTCTTGTTGATGAGCGTAATGCCGAGCGACTAAGCAGACCATGAAGTTTGAGATTGTAAAATATCAACAAGGTCAAGGTTTGTGAAATGTTATTTTTTATGTTTTATGACAATTTTTGCATCTTACATAGAAACATACTTGAATAAACTTAAAAAAAAGATAGAGGTACAGGAAAAACATCTTTCTAAATAGTGGGGAAAAAATTGTGAGCTGTCAAAATCAAATCAAAATCAAAGTGTGGAATTAATTATTGTAGCTCAGTTTTTGGTACATCCAGTACATTTAGTAACTTCTGTTAGCCAGAATAATTATTCAGTGAATTAAATTGTTCATTAAAAGTAATAAAATATTTTGAATCAGCAGCCCATTGTTATGAATTGTACAAATCTGCGGGTATATAATTTGCAGTGTAATATACTTGAAAAATTAGCTGGAAATTTCACCTGGCACAAATCTCAATTTAAAGAGAAAAAGAATACAGTGAAATTAAGTTTTTGTTTTTATAAAATTGCACATTTTTGAGTTGGACATACATTCAATCCGTTTTCATTAAAAGACAGATCATTATCTAATAACTCTAACAACACTATGCATATTTGGCACAAATAATGTCACAGAAACACAGTATAACATATATTTTTAATGTCTGGTATCATCTATTTCATCCCTTGTAAGAAATGCCCTAAAACTGAGCTTCATCAGTATTGCAGTTTATAGATCCTCAGCTTTGAGATGAACTATTTCTCCTATCGAGCGATCAGATTTAGTTTATCGCAAGGCATCGCATGTACAAATTAATCTGTACTTCTGACAATTTACTAAGAAGTGACAATTTGTTTTAAACCACCATGACTGCACATGTACAGCTATATAAATAATATGCATTAAATATAATAAAATAGATGTAAACTGTATATACATTTACTGTATAAAGATCCCTCGCTTTGAGAGCTTATGGTTATATATAAAGATACATAGCGATTGCTTATATAGTATGAATATATCAATATCTGCTTTTATTTTTAAGAATAGAAGCAGTGTATCATATAAAATAATAATCATGTTTAATATTTATTTTATTCATCTCTAAAGTATGTCAGCAGTGGTGTCGTCACTCACTGGATGAGTAAACTGTTTATGATAAATATCATGTGCATTTGCAGATTGAGGCCTCCCATGCACAGAGAAGTTTCAATAGTTGTCATAACTGGTTTAAAATCAGTGGATTCTGGTTAACTAGTTACACCCCCAATGCCAAATATAAAAGAGAATTGTATAGCAAAAGTTTTCAAATGTTTGGTCCTGTGTAAACATCTCAGTTTAGCCTAGAAAATACACAAACTGCCTCGTACGTCGTTTGGCAGTGAGAAGAATTTAAAAGGAATAGAATATAAACTCGCACTCCATGAAGCCGGCAAGCACTACAAACTCAAGCTCCGATGTACCATGTAAACTGTATAAATATTCCTATTTACAAAAGTAATAACAAGACTTCTCATTGTTTCTTATAAATATACAAAATGCAACGTAATAACTTGAATATTCATGTGCACAGGACTCCTGCCTGGGACCGTTTATTTCACAGACACCTACGGTAAGATTTATACGATTTTTACCTTTAAACTTCAAACTATCTTCCACAGATGTATCCAAACACCAATTAAAGGAAATCCACGATCATGACCCTCACTATACTTACTGTATGACAATTAAAACCCCCTTGACCCTTAAAAAAACACTACAGGAGCACAATTTATCCACTTAGCAATGACGTTTCCAAAATAAAGTGTGCTGGCCACATTTTGTGGTTTTCGACATGCAAATTGCAATTGATAAAAATGCTAATCAGCGTGTTTGTTTATTAAATTGTCTAATTAGAGGATGCATTCTGCTACTGATAATATTAACGCATTTTACCGTGATTAAATCCATTTTCCACCTACAGTAATTAGTACAGTAAATGCAAAAAAGTATATGCTGTGCTGAAGAGCTTAAAGGAATAATTCAAATAAAAATGAAAAATTGCTGAAAATGTACTCCCCCCTCAGGCCATCCAAGATGTAGATGAGTTTGTTTCTTCATCAGATTTGGAGAAATGTAGCATTGCATCACTTGCTTAGCAATGGCTCCTCTGCAGTGAATGGGTGCCGTCAGAATGAGAGTCCAAACAGCTGATAAAAACATCCACAAGTAATCCACACCACTCCAGTCCATCAGTTAATGTCTTGTGAAGCCAAAAGCTGCGTGTTTGTAAGAAACAAATCCATCATCAAGACGTCTTTAACTTCAAACTGTTGCTTCCGGCTTTGAACAAAAAAAAAATCCATAATCAATAAAAATAGTCCATAATCCGTAATAATGCTTCCATTAGTGAAAAGTCCATCTCCTGTTGTCCTCTCACATCACAATCCACCCACATATTTGTTAAGAATTGTTTGTAAACTGAGCTTGATCTGTGCATATTTCTCTCCTGATTCAGACCAGACAACATTATTATGGATAGAGGACTCGTTTGAAGTTAAAAACGCCTTGATAGGTTTGTTTCCTACAAATGTGCAGCTTTTCACTTCACTAACAAGATGTTAACTGATGGACTGGAGTGGTGTGGATTACTTGTGGATGTTTTTATCAGCTGTTTGGACTCTCATTCTGACGGCACCCATTCACTGCAGAGGATCCATTGATGAGCAAGTGATGCAATGCTACATTTCTCCAAATCTGATGAAGAAACAAACTCATCTACATCTTGCATGTTCTGAGGGTGAGTCAAATTTTCATAAATTTTCATTTCTGGATGATCTATTTTGCATTATAATCTACACTATGTAACTGGACCGGACTTCACGTTCAATTCCAGTGTTTCATGACCCTTTTGCCTATTACAGAGCTCTACTGACCCTTTCTGGAACTGTGCATCAGTGCAACATTTGTGACAGCTTAACACATGCAGGGAAACGTGTCAAAACAGACGTCATGGAAAAAATCTCCTGCTGTGGTGAAGCAGATCCTGCGTCAGAGGCAGCGTCTAATCATGTCGTACGAAAGTAGAAAACCTAAAGGCCAGTGAGGTCCACGATGGCTTTGATGAAGATGGTGTCGTCACGTATGTATGAGTTCTTGCCCTCCAGCTTGGACAGTGGACAGAAGAGCGGGCAGCCGCTGGCGATGTTCATCTCGCTTACAGGCCTCTGGAATGAGGAGGAAGTGATGTCGGGACGGAAAGCATCGATGATGTGCTCTCTGTTACTCTGGTCCAGCAGCATCAGTGTGACCTGGAAGAAAGTAACTAACTTCAGCTCACTAACACATAACAATGCATGCATTTTGGGCTAGGTTAGGCTGGTTCATTTCGTTTCCCCCACCTGCATGGCTTTGGTTACACCACAGAACGTTAGTACTATTCTTAATATTAAAATAGACATCAAATATTTAATTTAAATACATGACATTTATTTGTTCATTTTTAATTTATTATTATTGAAACAGACGTCATGGAATAAATCTCCAGCTGTGGTGAAGCAGATCCTGCAGCAGAGGCAGCGTCTAACCATGTCTTAGTACACAGAATAGGACACATGCTTATTAGATAACCGTATTGAACTGATGTATATGCTTTTATTATTATTTTTTAATTAACTCCACCCAAGATTCCACCCAAGGATGGCGGCGCGTTCACACGCTGCGGCTTCTCTCTCTCCCCAGTCAATAAACCATCCTGTTTTGCACTTACCTGTTGTGTCTGGCCTTACTTTGTGACACACACACAATAATTTAAATAAATAAAAATAAAATATTTAATATTAATATACAAATTAATCCATAAAATATATTTATTTATATTTATATTTGTTATATATGTGTGTGTGGGCTGTGTGTGTGTGTGTGTGTGTGTGTGTGTGTGTGTGTTA
>NW_015548223.1:1627886-1631542 GCF_001515605.1 Sinocyclocheilus anshuiensis | reverse complement strand
GTTTAGGTGGAGGGCGATAGAAAATACGGTTTGTACAGTATAAAAACCATTACGCCTATGGAGAGTCCCCACAAAAAAATGGAAACCAGTGTGTGTGTGTGTGTGTTATAAAAAAAAAAAAAATGCAATATTAACATATATTTAAATCCTAAATTCACAAAAATACATTTTTATTTGCTTGGCAATATATGACCTAAAAAGGTTTCTAAGTTATATATTATTATTATTATTATTACATATGCATTCTGTATGAAATCTAAAAAATTATGCAATATTAATATATTCAATCATCATTTTTTCACAATAATAAATTATCACTTAAAGTTGCCCTATTTGAATTTAAAGTACCTTTCATTAAAAGTAACAATATTATTTATTTTTATCAGGAGTAGTGTAATACTGTAATGTGTTCATTTAAAACCGCAATATTCCTCGTTGCTGCTTTAACACATGTAGCATAAGTCTGAAGACAAGCATTAAAAAATGGTGATGCACCTTCTGGTTGAAGGGCCATTTGAGCAGCGCATCACTCATTCCTCTCATGACCACAAAAAACAGCGAGAGATGCATTCCACGACCCGTCCCGTCGCCGTTCAGGTAAATCCGCAGGCACATCTTATAGCCGTACTTGCTTGTGTAAAATGCTGAACAAAACGAGGAGCATGTTAGTCAAAATATATAATTTACAAATCAAAACAATCATCATCGTGTCTATTCTGACTAATGTGGTTGTTTTACCAGGTGAAAACATGGCAGGCGCCCGTCCAGCAATGGCATCTTGTCTCTTTTTAGTGAAATCTGATATCCGCCAGATGAAGACGCCGTCAAACGTGGTGGCAGACATCTCCCGCAATCTGCCCTCCATTTCAGCCACAGTCAGGTCTTTAACGCCCACCTGCCGCTCCAGCTGACGAACCTACATGAGACACAGAGAGACGTGATGGAGAAATACGGGCGTGAGGCCGTCTGATTAGATTTGGAGGCAAAAAAAGTTGCGATCACATTACTAAAGATTTATACTGACGATATTAACCCTGTAAAGCTTACTGTATCATATTCCATACGCACATTTCTAAGGCCTCTAAATTATCTACATCAAAACTTTTCTGAAATACTTGTACACAATCTACTACATTCTGTCGTCTGATTGATAGTTTATAGCTTTTTTAGTTTAATTGTACAAACGTCCACCTTCAGCTCGTGCGTCACATGTCTTTTTGCTGTGAAATATAGATTTTTATAAAGTAAAGGTAAGAATAACTTATATTGTTAGTAATATTTCAAGATGAACTTACTGGACTGAAGCAACTTAGCTTTACTTGATTATCCATACATCTTTTCTTTTTTTTCTTTTTTTTTTTTTTTTAAATCATGTTAAAACTGCAATATAACAAAGAGTGAAAAATTTAAGGGGGTCTGAATACTTTCCGTACCCACTGTATATATTGCAAATAAAAAAAATGCAATATTAGCATATATTTAAATCCTAATTTATTTAAAAATACATTTATATTTGAATATATGATTTAAAAAGGCTTCTAAGTTATGTATTATTATTAATAGAAGTAGTAGTAGATACAAAAAATGCTATATTAATATATTCAGTCCTAATTTATTCACAATAATAAATAATCACTTCATGTTAAAATGTGAGTATCAAATAAGATCATCAGTCTTTTGAGGAACGTTTATTTGTTCAATCATCATTGTATTGCATTGCATTATATGTTTTGAAACTATAGAGCTTCGATCATAAAACTGAGGTGTTTATTCCTCCATATTCTCACTATATGTGACCCTGGACCACAAAACCAGTCTTAAGTGTCAATTTTTCAAAATTGAGATTTATACATCATCTGAAAGCTGAATAAATAAGCTTTCCATTGATGTATGGTTTGTTAGGATAGGACCATATTTGGCCGAGATACAACTATTTGAAAATCTGGAATCTGAGGGTGCAAAAAAATCTAAATATTGAGAAAATCGCCTTTAAAGTTGTCTAAATGAAGTACTTAGCAATGCATATTACTAATAAAAAATAAATTTTTGATATATTTATGGTAGGAAATTAAAAAAAAATATCTTCATGGAACATGATCTTTACTTAATATCCTAATGATTTTTGGCATAAAAGAAAAATCTATAATTTTGACCCATACAATGTATTTTTGGCTATTGCTACAAATATACCCCAGCGACTTAAGACTGGTTTTGTGCTCCAGGGTCACATATCATACTATATGAGCCATAAACGCCTGATGTATCAAATATGATACTCAACAAAAAACCACATATGCAACCTAAATTTCAAAAAATTTGATTTTTCTGACTATTATTTCATATGTCAGGGTTTACAGGGTTAAAACAGACAGCACACCTTGTTACTAAGAGCCTCAATTTTGTCCTGATCGAGTCTGTGTTGGCGGTTGCTGGCCTCCATGGTGGTTGCGAAGCGCTCCACTTCTCGGTTTAGCACGCAGACCACGTCTTCAAACGTCCCCGCCTTCACCTCCAGCTCCTGGCAGCGACGGCCCAGATCCGCCACCTTGGTCTTCTCGCTGTGGAGCTGGAGCTCCAGCGCTGCGCCCACCGAGCTGGGCAGAGGAGTGAAGGACGTGGGCAGCGTGGCGGCGGGCGGAGGGGGAGGCGGTGGCGTGCCGGCGGAGGACGAGGAGGCGGAGGATAAAGAGGAGGGCACCCCCTGCACGGGAGGTCCGGTCAGGCCCGGGATGGTGCTCAGCTGACTGACTCTGGCTTCTAGGTCTCGGAGCGCCTGGTGAAGCTCGTGTGCTTTGTGACCGGCCAGCTCCAGACTTTGGGGCTGCAGGCCCTCCAGACTGACCTTCATGCCCATGATGTAGTGCAACAGCAGGTTGAGATGTCTGAGATGTTCGTGAGCACAGGCACGCTCGTGATCGTGGATCTTCTCCTTCTCCACCTCAAAGGGAAACCAGTTAGATTAAACTTCAGCATGTAACTCATGAATGATTCCTCAAATCATTCGGTTTGCATCGTGCAACTGCATTATGAGTTGAGTTCTGAATCCTAGCTCACTTTTTCTTTTTTTTTTTCTGAAAATATAAAAGTCTAGTTTATATATTTTCAGTTTTCGATTTCATTTCAGTTTAAGTTTTGATATTTTTATGTGCTTGTCATTTTTATTATTTTTTAAATATTTAATTTTTAATTTATTTTGATTTCAACTTCTAGTTTTACATTTGTATCTGTATGAAACAGTGATATTTGATAAATCTAAATTGAATTAAAAAGTTTTTTCCGTTTTTGTAATTTTGTTATGTGCTTTTGTCATTTTTATAAAATTGTATTAATATTTTTATTTAGTTTTGATTTTGATTTATTTCAGTTTTAGCAATTTTAGTACTTCAACTTAAAGTTATTTTATTTCAGTTTGTTGCCAAGTCGTTTAAGTTTTTTTTTTTTAAGTTTAATTTTTTCATTTAATATTTTTTACTTTATTTCAATTAAACATTTTAATACTTTTATATATTTTAAGTAATACTAGTCTATTTCCTCACATACCAGATTTATTTCAGTTCCACTGCTATTTTCTGAACATTTTATTCTTTATTATTTTCTTTCATTTTAATTTTAGTTAAAATTTTAGTAATTTTTTTGTGTGTGTTTTTTTGACTTTT
>NW_015548223.1:1621522-1627341 GCF_001515605.1 Sinocyclocheilus anshuiensis | reverse complement strand
ATAAATATTAATTTATTTCAAGTAACCAATGATTTTCATGGTTTTGGTTTTAGCTTTAAGACCAATAATAACATTTTGCTTTAAAACAAATTAACCCTGTGTTGTATGTACATTATGCTGTACACTGAGGTTTGGGATAGAGAAAAAGAAAAGTATTGAATGATATTCCAGACAATATTGAAAAGGCAAGTGCAAAGGGATTGCGATTCCATTTGAGTTTTGTGCGGGTTGGAGCAAGACGCGGAGAAAGTTAAACAACAAATGGGTGATTTTCTATTGCTATTCAAAAATGACAAAATCATAACTTGTAATACTTGGAAATGCAATTGCAAATGGACTTTGCGTTTCCATTTTAAATTTGGCAGACATGTTACATACACGGAAAAGAAAATGGAAACACAAATGCATGATTTGCAATTGCGTTTGGATTATGTCACAATGTATGCATCCACAAATTGAAAACGCAACTGCGAATACTATTTGCAATTCCTTTTGAATATTGTCCGGAATATCATTCCATAGAAAAGGGTAGTTCATGACCATTTTTTTTACTCCAACTGATTGTGTTTATTATTTGTAAACTTGTTTTCAAAACTGTACAACTGTGTTAAATTATAGGATTCTAGCTATGAAAACTGTACTTACTGACATGTCGCAGCCAACCACATGATATCTGCATGGAGTCCTGAATTTGCTGCAGAACTTGATGTGGTCAACATACTAAAAAGAGGAGAGCAAAGAAATTAAAATATCGACCATCCGTACATACAGTTTGGCTAGTTCTGTTTTCTTAACTGAGTGTTACTGAATAATACTGTAATTTTGTGTGATATGTTTTTGATTACCACACCTTTTCCCTGGGGATTTTCTTCTTCGCACATCCTTCACAAATCATAGGATATTTGGGACAGATCTCATCATGGGCCTGTGAAAGCATCATTTTGTAACATAAAATGCTTTTTTCCCACCCTTCAAATGAACACATCTTTTCTCAGACCACTCACTTACCTTGATGTTTCTGAAGTGAAATGGTTCTTTACAGTACTTGCAGTTGAGAGTTCTCTCAGGACACTCGCGTTCATTATGACGCTCCTGTTCGTTCAGTCTAATGAGCTCTTTGCACAAGGGACACGGCAGAATCATGAACTCACACTTCCCTTCATGGCTCAACTACAAAAAACAAACAAAAAATATGACACAAGTTACCAACTGAATAATGAGAAACTCTCCATTTATACTGAATATTTATGCATATGTAGTGTCTAAATACTTCTGCTCCTGTATATCAATAAAGCTAATGTTAATGAACACAACCTCATAATCCTTAATACTGCCTTTCCAGGAGCAGCCTTCGTTGAAGCACACAGCTGGAAGATTTTCAACTTCTCTTCTGGCAGCATTGTCGGGAAATGCCTGCAAGAAAACACAGAGAATGTGCATGCTCTGCAGTAAAGGTTTGGCTTTAAATCATTTTAAAAATGCTCACAAGTCTGGATTCACATTAAGCAAAGCTTTTGCGCTTACGCAGCCTGGTTTGAGGATTGACGTGGGCTCTTCGAAGATGTCCTCCTTGATACAGGCATTACATTTCTGTGGTCCTGATCTAAAATGGCAATGCAACACACATTAGCTATTTTGACATCAACATTTTTGGCATCAATGCTTAAATATTTGTTGTGATGTGAAATTGTATTTTTTTTTTTTTATGTATAATCACTTATAATTACTATCATTATATATATTAGATTCCAAGGTAAAACTATAAGAAAAAATATTGCATACAAAAAAAAAAACTAAAAACTTTTATACCTCAAAATTACACTATTGTTCCAAAGTTTGGGGTCAGTAAGATTTGTTGGTGGGAAAAAAATACTTTTTACAGAAATGATGGATTAAATTGATCAAAAGTGACAGTAAAGACATTTATAATTTTACAAAAGATTTGGATACTTGCTGCTCTTTTGATCTTTCTATTCATCCAAGAATCCTGAAAATATGTATCACGGTTTCCACAAAAAATATGAAGCAATGTTTTCAACATTGTCAATGATAGGAAATGTTTCTTGAGCAGCAAATCAGCATATTAGAATGATTTCTGAAGGATCATGTGACACTGAAGACTGGAGTAATGATGCTGAAAATTCAGCTTTGCATCACAGGAATAAATTGCTTTTTAAAATATATATTTACATAGAAAACAGTTCCTTTAATTTGTAATAACATTTCACAATATTACTGTTTTTATTACATTTTTTGATTAAATAAATGTAGCCTTGGTGAGCAGAAGAGACTTAGCTTAGATCACAGCAATAAATTACAATTTAAAATATGTGACCCTGGAGCACAAAACCAGTCTTAAGTGTCAATTTTTTCAATATTGAGATTTATACATCATCCGAAAGCTGAATAAATAAGCTTTCCATTGATATATGGTTTGTTAGGATAGGACCATATTTGGTTGAGATACAACTATTTGAAAATCTGGAATCTGAGGGTGCAAAAAAATCTAAATATTGAGAAAATCACCTTTAAAGTTGCCCAAATGAAGTTCTTAGCAACGCATATTACTAATCAAAAATTAAGTTTTGATATATTTACGGTAGGAAATGTACAAAATATCTTCATGGAACATGATCTTTACTTAATATCCTAATGATTTTTGACATAAAAGAAAAATCAATACAATGTGTTTTTGGCTATTGCTACAAATTTACCCCAGCGACTTAAGACTGCTTTTGTGCTCCAGGGTTACATATATTTAAATAGAAAACAGTTATTTTGAATTGTAATAATATTTCACAATATTACTGTTTTTACTGTATTTTTGATCAAATAAATGCAGCCTTAGTGAATATAAGAATAAAAGATGCCAAACTTTTGAACGGTAAAAGTGTCATCATTCCGGTATTTCCATATGTGTCAATTGCACCAATGAATGTTTTTAAGTCATTGCATCAGAACTGAATTTTATTGGCCAAATAACTGCATCTGTTTTTGATCAGCAGACTGAATTACCCAACAGTCCGGTTGAAGCAGTAAGAACAAAAGCGATGGCCGCACTGCGCTTGGAACGGTCTCCTCAAAATGTTCTGACAGCAATTGCATAAATGTTTGTCTTCAAGTTTGTTGGCCAGAATCTTCTTTGGGAACCCGGGCTTGTTGTTCTCCATGGAGGACGGGGGAGAGGGTTCTTGAGCAGCCATGTCCTCCTCTAAACCTTCCTGATCTAAACCAAAGAGAATCCACAGTGGCAGAAAACTATTATTAAATATAGACAACAACAGGGACTTTCCATTAAAAATAAAGATTATTACATTATTACATCCTCACATTTGAGAGTTTGCATCTCACAATTCTGAGTTTATATCTCGCAATTCTGTTTTTTTTTTTCCTCACTGTTTCCGTCATGGAATTAATTTTTTTTTTTTTAATTAAAATTCAACTTTTTATCTCACAATTCTGAGTTTATAGCTCAAAATTCTAACTTTCTCAATATTGTGAGTTTATATCTTATAATTCTGACTTTTTTTTAGAATTGCAAGTTCTGAATCCCATAATTCTGAGTTTATATCCCACAATTTTGAGTTTATATCTCAAAATTCATACTTTTTTCCTCAAAATTGCAAGTTGATATCTCGCAATTCTGAGTTTATATTTGTGAGATATTTCTTCTGAAATATAAACTCAGAATTGCGAAAAATAAAAAGTTGCAATTACAATTATCTCATGGCGGAAACAGGTTTCCATACTCTGCAAATAATTATTTCATGTCATTTATTTATTTGGTGAATCAGTGAGATAATGCAAAGTCAGGCAGATGATTTCAGGGAGACGCAAAACCTTAAGTTGCACATAAAGGTCCCGATGATCTGAATTTATTTATTATTTATTATTATTATTTATTTATTTATTTATTTTTTGTAATGTTGAACATTATCGTTTACCTTGCTATTTATCAAGCAATCTTACTTTAAAGAACGAAATTAAATAAGCACTAACATGCAAAATGTAGCATTACACCTAACACATATTGTGCTGTCTGTTATGATTTTAGAAGCATATTCAGAGCTGTCTTGCTGTTTGTAAGCACATTATGAACAATAAATAGCATTATTATTTATACATTAATAACATTTATTGCGTTTGATAAGATTGTTATGCTCTGCTAGCAATTGCACAGGCTGAAATAAGTATTGTAAAGTAATTAGATAAACATTTAAAAAAAATAATGATTGACAGACTCGTGCACAGCAGGCCACATAATACGAAAGCTCATCTCTTTGTTTCTGTTTCAGTTTTGCTTGTATGTGTGTGTTTGCATACAGACATCCACACAAATGATGTATAATAGTGTACAGTGGTGTGAACATTCACATGAAACACACACTAGAGCCTTTCAAAGCACTTTTGTCAGATATCGACATGCAGCCCGTCGATATACATCATGCAATCAGCTGACAATTGCACATCTCATCTTTTCCTCTGTTGCTAAGCAAATGCAACATTTTTCGGATGGTTGTTGCGTCCTTTCTGTACCGCCACGCCTCTTTTAAATGCATTAAAGGGATATGGTGAGCCTGACAATAAACGTACATGCAATATAATGAGAATCAAAGAGTGCATTCTGAGACAGACGCACTGACGCGCGCGTCAGACTTACCGCACCGCGATGAGATTTCACTTTCATTTGCTCGGTTCCGCTCGGGCTCTGATGGACGGAGGCGCGCGGCGTCTGCTGTGTTTTGGTGGTCGACATTGTTGAGAAGAGCGCGTGCTCTTTCACAGGATTACGTCATAATGTGAGCATGCACTAGGCTTTTGGATCTCTGAGCTTGTTTTTTTCTAACAGGAGGACTATCTACCACGATAACCTCCTGAAATGCAGGAAAAATTATTATTTTGGTGCGTAATGTAGATACATAATATCCATTTAAATGTTTACTATTAATATATATATCTTTTTATTATTGTTATTATTATTAGTTTGGTACATAATATTCATACAAATGTATAATACTCATATTGACTATTATTATACAGATCTACTGTACTTGATACTTGATACTGAACTGTACTACAATAATGACGAGAATAGTGTCAACAATAGCGAGGAATTTAGAATAATAATATTATAGAATAATATTCTAAAAGATATATAAAACCAAATAGTCAAAAATGCATGCGCTATATATATCAGATCTGCATTTATATGTATGTATGAATGTGTGTGTGTGTGTGTGTGTACACTGTATATGTACACACACACACACACACACACACACACACATATACAGGCCTATGAAACACATGCATATGTTTGAACATTATTAGAATAGAATATTTTTATATGTTGAATATATGTACATATATATGTTTTGAATATTTTATTTATATACATATACATGTATATTCTTATTGCTGTATAATATTCAATAAAATTAATAATTGGTTTTCTTAATATTATAGATATTATTATAGTATATGTTGGATGTATGCATAATCACACACACACACACACACACACACACACACCCACACACACACACACACAATTTATGACTGTATAATATAATATATTATATATAATAATAACAATAATAATGTTTTACTTTTTATAGCGCTTTTCCAAAGTGCTTTACAATCAACAATAAACATAAAATACATAAAAGAACAGGACAAATACAATAAACAATTCAGAATACACATCATTCTCCACAAACAATCATGGTATCTCAGTCAAATATATAGTCCTATGTAATATATAGAATATTATTATATTCTTATATGCATATGCAAAAAAACATGTCTTGAATTATTTT
>NW_015548223.1:1618722-1621512 GCF_001515605.1 Sinocyclocheilus anshuiensis | reverse complement strand
TTATATTATATTATATGTTCTGAGTGGTGTAGATAGCAGTATACTGTACTTTGCCGGTTGTCTATTTGGATTGTGGATCCCATTCTACCTGTAGAGGCGCTGAAGCCCTGCTGTTTCATCATAACACCGCTAGAGGCGTTGAGCGCCACAGCGCGGCTATTCATCATCCTACCGCTAGAGGCGCTGCAGCACAAGCGCGCACCGACGCTCGCCCCTCTCGCAGTCCTCCTCACGGCATTCCACAGCTGACGGACTCCGAGGGATGAGAGAGGGATGCTAAGGAACTGTTTTCCTTCAGCGCAGGAAAACGGGCTACCGTCACCCCCCAGCAGACAGCAGAATGTGACTGAAATATCGCGGGCGGAGACCGTCAACCAGGTAATGAGGTAAGTTATTTAGAAATAAAACGCCGCTGAGTTTCAATGAAACGTCGCTGTTTGGGTTTGTGTTGTAATTGACTCGTCGCTTTAGCCGTGCAGCTGATGGCCCTCACTAAACACACACAGGTATCAATGAGCGCCTTCACTGGGACAGTTTTCACACTTTCCCGTCAGAGGCTCAGCGGTTTTTAGGTGTAATGTCTGCAAAATATCATTTAACAGCTGGTTCATCCTGTGATTTCTGGTAAAACTGACCGATATTCGTTTTGTGTGGTTAGATCAGTATAACTGAATACTGCTTCTGTGGATTTAGAATATAATGTGATTGAATGTTTTTAATATGAGTCTGCTGCTGCTGCTGTCTTCATCTGAGGTTGTGAGGATGTGTTGTTGTTGCTTAAGAGGTTATATGATGTGATTGTAAAACATGATGCCATGATGCATTGTTTCTGCAGTTTAAATCTCTTTCTGCTTGTAGTACTTTGTTGCTTGGGTTAATCTTAAGTAAATAAAAAAAAGAGTAAATTAATTTGTCCTGAAATGAAATGTTATCAGTTATCAGACACCTATAATATTATTATATATATTGTAGTTTCTTCTGGTGAATGCTGTTTCTAATTCTGAAAGTCGGTTAGTCGGGTTCGGGTTTTAAAATATGAAAATTAATTTACTCTAAAATGTCACAATCTTTCTATCTTGGAACTCAAAAAAAGAGATATTTTAAATGTTCATGCTGCTCTTTTCCGTGCGAGTAACTTTTTATATGTAGGCTAAATTTTGGTCCATTTCTCACACTGGCTTATTGTATTGCTTTGGAAGACTTGGCGAATATGAATCTGGACTGCTTTTATGGTGCTTTTGTTCTTTGCTCTTTTTGGTCACTTTGCTTTTATTATGTGGAAAAGGACAATGTAAACATACTGGTAAACATCTCCGTTTGTGCTCCATGAAAGAAAGAAACTGGAAATGACTAGAGCCCGACCAATATATCGTTTAGCCGATATTATCGGCCGATATGAGCTCGGCGAATATGCCGCCGATATGAAATTTTTTTTTTACAGAGCATATAACGCAGATGCTTGAAATGGTGTAATTACTTAGTTTGTCCAGCAGAGCGCGCTCCATTGTTTGCTACTGGATGAAACGCTTTAAAGCTTAAAGGCAGAGTAAGTGATTTTTCAAAAACACTTTAGAAAACTGATTCGGCCCAAATCGCAAAACAAACTTGTAGCCAATCAGCAATAAGGGGCGTGTCTACTCGTGATGTGGAGGAGAGCGCGTTCAGTGCATGGGACGGACATTAGCCGAGCCGAGCGACAGAAAGATAGAGTTGGCGGATAAAAAACAAAAGAGGAAAACGTCTGCGGAACGATAAGGCAAGAAGTAGGACCCGTGTAAATATCGGATCAGCTTTCCAGCGCTGGAGAGAACTCAAGGAGCGGAGGCCTGCGATCGGACGCCGAGGTTGCTTTGTTTCTTCTCAATAGGTGAGTAACACCGTGTCTACAACAGCTAAAGTCTGCCTACACTGGACGCGATCAAACGACCGTTGAAAACCATTTGAAATTTGTGTCAGCACGTCATAAATAGAACCCGGCAGCAGTTTTCTGTCAGGGATTTGTTGCACTGCGCTGCTCACGTCCGTAGACACGGTGTAACATTGGTTTTGCTTTGTTTCACAGAACTAATCGTTGCCTGGGTTGCGTACGTACAGTGGTGTGAAAAAGTGTTGGCCCCCTTCCTGTTTTTTTAATTTTTTGCATATTTGTCACACTTAAAAGATTCAGATCATCAAACAAATTTTGATATTACACAAAGATAATGCAAGTAAATAAAAAATGCAGTTTTTAAATGATTATTTATTTTATTAAGGGAAAAAAGCTGTCCAAACCTGCCTGGCCCTACGTGAAAAAGTAATTGCCCCCTAAATCTAATAACTGGTTGTGCCACGCTTTGCAGCAACAACTGCAATCAAGTGTTTGCGATAACTGGCAATGAGTCTTTCACATCGCTGTGGAGAAATTTTGGCCCACTCTTCTTTGCAAAATTGTTTTAATTCAGCCACATTGGAGGGTTTTCGAGCATGAATGGACTGTTTAAGAACATGCCACAGCATCTCAATCGGATTTAAGTCCAGACTTTGATTTGGCCACTCCAAAACCTTCATTTTGTTTTTCTTGAGCCATTCAGAGGTGGACTTGCTGGTGTGTTTGGAATCATTGTCCTGCTGCATAACCCAAGTGCGCTTGAGCTTGAGGTCACAAACTGATGGCCGGACATTCTCCTTCAGGATTTTCTGATAGAGTGCAGAATTCATGGTTCCGTCAATTATGGCAAGTTGTCCAGGTCCTGAAGCTGCAAAGCAGCCCCAGATCATCACACTACCACCACCATGTTTGACTGTTGGTAT
>NW_015548223.1:1605497-1615977 GCF_001515605.1 Sinocyclocheilus anshuiensis | reverse complement strand
GTCAGACTCATTTTGGATAATAAAGTTTATTGTTAAATTGTTAAATGCCCTGCCTCCATCATTACATATCTCTGTCACATCATTATAAGTGTTTGATCACCACATTTGAGTGAGCATTGCAAAAAATGTGTTTATGTATATATATTCTGTTTATATATATATATATATATATATATATACTGTATTCTATATATTTGTGTACGTATATGTGGGGCGGAGCTATCAAAATAGGGGCAAGACCCTTTTGGGGTAGGGGCGTGTTAGATCCGCACCAGATTCGGGGGATCCCTTCAGCTCGAGGAACCCTCCTGAACGCGAATCGAGTGTTTTTTTTTTTTTTTTTTTTTAAATTCCCTAATATCGGTATCGGCCCCAAAAAACCCATATCGGTCGGGCTCTAGAAATGACACGAGAGTGAGTAAATGGTGACCGAATTTATCTAATTTTTGTAAAACTGATGGCTGTTTCTACTGATGATTCATGAATCTGATGTGCTCACGTTGTTTATCTCACAGGTGATGCCAGTAGACCGGGATGGACAGATATCATCGCAACAGTTACAGTAGCTAAAATGGCACATTTTAGGATTGTAATCTGTTGAAATAGAAAGTAAACATCTGCTATCTGCATCAATATATATTGAATAAAGACTCCACTCTTGACCTTTAGACCACGTCACACCTGCCAGCAATATGTTGGGTTAAGAAACTCAGAAGTCTTCGATCTTTGACACTGCAGTGAGTGTTTCCCTGGAAGACCAGGCTTTAGTATTGTTGGACTGTTGAAGAGGCTTTCATCAAGATGTTCACCGCTCTGAAGAAGCTGGTGGTTTCTGAAGCAGGGCAGCTCAGGGATAGAAATATTCCTGCAGGCCTGCAGTCCATGAACCAGAGTCTACAGAGGCGTTTCGCCAAGGGCATACAATATAACAGTAAGAGCTTCGTGTTTAATCTGATTTTCTTTGAGTAGAGCCTCTCACAAATAGTTTTCGATTGTGTTGAAGACATCCATTGTTTTCTTTTGGGCTTGTTGAGTGAGTTTTTCTTTGGGGTTTGTCTAAAGTATTATACTGTTGAATAGAACTCGGCAGCGCTTGTTTTGCGAGGTTAAACTGTTGACAATTTAAAATCAAATAGAAATTTGTGAAACACTTCGTTTAATTTATTGTGCTTTTATTAGAAACAAAACTCCTGAAATCTGTCAAGAACTTGTCTTGGTCATGTTTCATCCACAAATCAAAAAATTAATCAATAAATGTTAAATATAAAAATGTGAATTTATTAAAAATGTATATATATCTTAAAAGCCCAAGAAGTCTTTTTTAGGACTTGCTATTTTTCATTGTGATATTTTCATAATGAAACGCATCTAATGCATTACCATATGCCAAAAAGTATAATGCACAATTTAATAATGCACAATTTAATATAATTATATATATATGTAATTTTAAAAGTATGTATACTAGTTGTAGACTAGTATTTTTTTTCTGCTTTCAATTTATGCTGATTAAAAAAAATGCATTAGAGTATTGCAAATGACAGTCACTGTTGGGAATCAAAGGTAAACTGTCATTCAGTGCATTTTAGTAATGGGATTTATTCGATTTTTTGCATTACAGTAATGTGAATTTGACTTGAAAATGTGTTTAATTGTCATGAAAATAATGTCAGTGCAAAAACTAAGAAAAACAACAACTTCGTTTTCTGTTTATTTACCCTCATAAAACAGTTATGAAACACAAAGTTAAAAATTCGTTAACATCTAATGCATTATACTATATGTATATATGTGTGTGTGTGTGTGTGTGTGTGTGTGTATAAACAAAGTACATCATTTAAAAGGTATATATACTAGTCATAGATTAGTATTTTTTGTACTTGCAATCAATGCTGATTTTAGTAAACAAAAAAACATTAAAAAATTTGAAAATCCAATGAGAATCACCTTTGAGAATCAAAGGTGAAATGTCATACAATGCATTTTAGTAATGGGGATATTTTATTTATTTATTATGTACTTATTTTGCATTACAGTAATGTGAATTTGACATGAAAATGTATTTAAGTCATAAAAAATATTGTCAGTTCAAATATTTTATTAGCCTTTCTAGCTAATAAATTTAGATTTTCTTTCTGCAAAAACTTCTCTTTATTTCCCCCCTCATAAAACCGTTATGAAACACAAAGTTAAAGATTCGTCCATTGGAAATTTGAGACATCATAACGTGTCATAAGACCAAGAGCCCACTCTGTGTCTTAAACGCACAACAGCAACAGTACAGTAACTGAATCCTTCTTTCTTTGCCTGTAGCCGGTGTGATGGAGTTGTGTAGAAGTTGTGTTTTGACATGCGATGCTGCAGCAGTAAGCCAGTTGGTGTTTCGTCATTGATCTGGCTTTGAATACTCATTGTGCTGTTTCCGTGGCTCTGAGTTAATCAAAAATGCATGAATGATACATGATCACCCACCTACTGGCCTGTTTTTCCAGTTGCTTCTCCTTGGTAGAGGTGTCTTTTTTTTTTAGACATGCAGATATCCCAAGATACCAAGCATTTCAGCTGTGAAAAGTGTATTTTGATATATATAGCCGGCACTGTGCTGTATCAGTGCAATTTTTTCAATACAAATACAGTACAAATCTGGTGTGAAACTTTTTGTCTTGGTTTAGATCTTTCCATTTCCAGTCGGTTCCCTTTGTTTATGCATTGAAACTTGGCACTGTTTAATTTGGGGTTCCTTAGATCATATTAATGTTCTCGTTTCTGCTTGTTTCTCTCAGTGAAAATAGTCATCCGTGGGGACAGAAACACAGGTAAAAGTGCACTTTGGCACCGACTTCAAGGGAAAAAGTTTCTGGAAGAGTACATCCCCACGCAGGAGATCCAGGTCACCAGCATTCACTGGAGCTACAAAAGTGAGTATCAATAGCTGCGAATTGAACTTTGGAATATCGCAGAAAACATTTGCGAATAAGCACCGTTTCCATCCAACGAGTCAAAGGGAACAAAATCATCACTTCCTGATAAACTGGCACTAAATATCAGTAGGAGAAACCACTGAATATAATAATTTTCATATATATAATAAATTATAAAGCAGACGAAACACAATAAATGCAGTCATTGCTTTCGGAGCTGGATGCCTGCTGGAGAAGTACTGCATTTAAGAATGACCGTTACAATATTTCGGATGCTGTGCAACGAGATTGGTCCACTGGTTAGTCAGGTTGTGCTGTTCCATATCACAGTCACATGACTTTTTTGATGCGCATGGAGAAATGTATTCAGCAAATGCGTTTCCATCTCCCATTATTCGCATGAACCCTTTTTCGTACAAGTCTAAAACCACCTCAAGCGAGCATAAAAACTTATTTGCGAATTAAGGGAATTTATTTACAAAATTTGGTGTTTCCATCACTCGTTTCTGATGCGATACTTCAAAACGGTGAGGGAAGCATTGCTACTGAGTACCTCATGCACTGTATAACTTCATCCTTCATGGTTTAGGTTAGTCATGCACTGAAATTTTGGCGGTCGAAATAGCAATTTTCAGTTTGGCATGAAATAGTTTTGGAGGGCCGAAATCATTGACTGAAAAACAGTGATGTTCAACTCGGATGGTGCATATGGACTTTGTCAGTGGCTATTTCATGCTCACAACCTGGATAAACTACAAGTAAGCATGTCAGCTGTATGGACGCTGTGCTGGATTAACAATATAGATTTTAATCAATACTAATATGGCTTCTTAAATCTCAAGATCAGTCTTTTAGTCAGTGCTGTTTTCGGTTGATGCATGAACTTCACTAAACATTATTGTAGCACTTTTTTTTTGCTTTGCGCTTTGTTACTTTTAATATAAAACAAAGTCTCAGATATCAAAATCTGTCAACAATAAATGTTGTTTCGACATTCTTTAATGTAGCGTGACAGATCGATGCATCCGCAACAGTTCAAGCGGCATAATAACTGATCATCTCTTTATCTGTACTACTAATGAAATAACTCTAGAGAGAAGCATTTTGCTAAAAATCAGGAAGGGGGCCAACACTTTTTCACACCACTGTATATGCACTATATTACATATTATATCATAAGTTTACTTAACCAGTTGTCTTCATTATTTAATATATGTTTTGATAAATCTATTATGTTACGGTATGACAGCCACTATGTAAATGTTTATATTTCAGCATCAAAGTGGAGTAGAAAAATAATTTTGACTTAAATTGCACATACGGCAGTTTTTATGTGTTTGCGCAACTTGTTGATTATTAAATACATTTAATTAATTATTAAATAAAAAGTATTTTCATTTTCAGTTTTTCAGCTAAATGGAAAAAAAAAAATTCAGTAAGAAATTTATAATTTTGGTGCAATAATATGAATACAATTATACAAAAAACTATTTGAAAGTAGGGTTATTTTCGGTTTTTGGCCAAGTGCATCCTGAATTTTCGGTTTTGGCCCAGAAGTTTTATTTCAGTGCATCACTAGTTTAAAACTGATTTTCCTTCAGGACATCAAGATGTGAACCAACACAGAACCAAAAATGTAAACAAATGTTCTTAAAATCAGAATATGGGAAAAATAAGAAAATGTATAATTTTGTAAAAGCATAAACAATAACTGACATGTGATTTACCAGCCAAACACATTTGGGCCAAATTTGGTATTAGATTTCAGCCTAATACATTACCCTGCTGTCTGCAACCCTTTCAGAACAGACCTGCAACTCATTTTCGGGTCTCCGCTGGTTAGGTGGTCTTTTATGAAGGGAAGTGGTTTATTTTCAAAGAACTTGCCAGTAACCTAAAGTAATTTATATAAATAGACTACCCTATCAGAAACGAGAAATATACTAGGTCATCTTTTGTAAAGTATCAGAACCTGTTGACAATATTTCTGACTGTATTCTGTTCTTGCTTTTATTTTTGCACCACAGCAACAGATGATGTAGTGAAAGTTGAAGTCTGGGATGTGGTAGATAAAGGTGAGTCTTTAGAAAGCACTCTAGCACTAATGACACACATACTAGTACTAGTTAGTACAAGTTAGCAAGTGCAGCTATTCAGTATGTGATCCCAAACAAAATTAGAAAGAATCACTTGAAAGATTAAGTCATCTGAATTATGTTTTGTCTGAAAGTATGTTTTCATCTATATTTAAAGGCAACAGTGCAATGTTATATTTTACTTCTTTTTTTTGTGGTCTGCAAATACTCAAAGGGCAAAAGCTTCCTCTTCCAGAAGGTGTAGGTGAGAACTAGTAATCTAGTAGTCAAACATTAAACTGTGTGTGTGTGTGTGTGTGTGTGTGTGTGTGCGCTCTTCACCTCTCTTCTTTTACTTTAAAACCGTGCTCAGAATAGACGTTACCTTCAGTAGCCTGTGCTATTATTAGACCCTAGTGTGGACTTGCATTAAAATCTGATGGCCACATCTTTTCCACAGTACATTTATTTTAATAGGGGGCGTGATATGTTTCATTTATAATGGATTTTTTTATTCATTTTTGAAATTGACGTCAGAATGATCTTCCACAATGTAAACATTATTTCAAACAGCCCCCTTTTAAAAGTTCATAAATGATGCATGAATTGGAAATTCTGTTGATTTTTCAGCTTGTGGTTTAAATTGTGATTGAACAATAATACTGCTCGTTAACATACCTGAGTTTTCTTTTTACACTCTTTGTGAATTGGTAGTTAATACCTGCAAAAATGTACCATGGTAACCATATTTGTTTTTTAGGAAATGCTATATTGTAAGTGTTTTACAATATTATCATCAAAAAATAAAAATATGAGAAAGATTGGACATATTACACATATGTCATAATGGACATAAGGAGATCCCATATGAATTTATGATAGTTTATGGTAGTAACAATAACTATAGTAACTATAGGAGTAAAATGTGGTTACCATGAAAATATTTGCACTAGGAGCTGCTGCTGTTGAGGTTTGTCTTTTTTAATTTATGCACAAGTAAATATTGAAATAAGATATTGAATACTATCATAATATGTGTTAACGTTATACTGAATAATGTGGTTTCTGGGAACAAGGTGTGAGATGTCTTTCTACCAAAACATTTCAAAAGTAATGCATCAGACTGCAAGTTTATGTATACCTTAATTTGTTCTCCTTAAAATATAATATTTGAGCTATGTTTAAGTAATGTGTCAAACCAGTAGAGCATGGCAATAGCAACGCCAAGGTCATGGGTTCATTTCCCTGGGTATGCATGAACTGATAAAATGTATACCTTAAATGCAATGTATGTTATAATAGTATTAATACTAATAAGAGTGATATTTTACTTTTGGATTGCGGTTACAAACTAGTTGTTTAAGATATTCAGGTTTCCAGTGGTCTCACTAAAATGTGAAAAAAATTCAGGTTTGAAAAAAAAATTTAGTTTGGCTGCTTTGGTGGTACTGAATGGGTATGCATATGAAAATTACTCTACTTGTATCTCGGACTCACAGTCACTGAAGTACTGCCACAATAATTGTAATATCCGTGTTTCTCCAACTACTGCAGGGAAAGGGAAAAGACGTGGAGAGAATCTGAAATTGGAAAATGAACCTCAGGAGGTATTTGTTAAACAAGGAATATTTGTAGGTAGTTACACTACTGTTGAAAAGTTTGGGGTTGCTAAGTCTCTTCTGCTCACCAAGGCTACATTTATTTAATCAAAAAATGTAATAAAAACAGTAATATTGTGAAATGTTATTACAAATTAAAGTAACTGTTTTCTATGTAAATATATATTTTAAAAAGTCATTTATTCCTGTGATGCAAAGCTGAATTTTCAGCATCATTACTCCAGTCTTCAGTGTCGCATGATCCTTCAGAAATCATTCTAATATGCTGATTTGCTGCTTAAAAAACATTTCTTATAATCATTAATGTTGAAAACAGTTGTGCTGCTTCATATTTTTGTTGAAAGCATGCTACATTTTTATTCTGGAGTCTTTGATGAATAGAAAGTTCAAAAGAAGTAATTCTTTCTTTCTGAATAAAAGTTAATTTAAAAAAAGAAAAAACTTACTGACCACAAACTTTTGATCTGTAGTGTAAGTCTACTTGACAATTACCATGTGAATAATACTTCAAAGTTTTGTTTTGCCATTTGATTTAGTAATAATCATTTGGCATCTTCAAATATCTCATTATGTTATCTGTCAGCTGCTTGCAAGCTGACTTTAATGTTGTTCATTCAGCTGGAAACGAGATTTAATTTTTGTAATCTTGGCGTTGTTTTGCTCTCGGTGCAGTCGGAAACTGAGATGGCTCTCGACGCAGAGTTCCTGGATGTTTATAAGAACTGTAACGGCGTGATCATGATGTTCGACATCACTAAACAGTGGTAAGGAATCTGCCTTTCCTTCCGTTTTTCCCCACATTTACTCTCTCTAAACCCCTCATTCATTCTCCATCTCCATCTCCTTTTCCTGTCCCTCCATCACTCCATTCCCACCCTGTCGTCCCTCTTTCTGATCAGTGGTCAGGATCAGGTGCCAGAAAAAGGCGTTGGGTTGCAGCAGGTCATTGAGCGTCTCTTTCTCAGAAGAGTCGAGGAACAAAGAAAGCAATGAAACCAAAACCTGCAGCCCAGTGTCTCTTAAAGGTTCTAACTCTGTTTATCTCTCTGCTCATTTGATCTGCCTTGCATTCTGTCAATGGGTGTTTACTTTTTGACCCTTGTTTGCAAACTGGGCTCTGCTTTATTGGTAGGGCTGAGTATTTGCTTTAACAACTGCTTTTGTGCTCTTGGGAACCTTGTAGTCACCTACATGTACATTTTTGGTGTTTAGACCAAATTTAATCAGTGCCCCATTATTTGTGCATTTGCTTAACAAAAATGATCTAACATAATGAAAGATATTCTAGTTGTGATGAATTACTAGCTATCTTAAAGGGATAGTTCACCCAAAAATGAAAATTCTGTTGTTATTTACTCACCCTCATGTTGTTCCAAACTTGTATGAATTTCTTCCTTCTGTTGAGCACAAAAGAAAATATTTTGAAGAATGTTAGTAACCAAACGGTTGACGGTAGCCATTGACTTCCATAGTATTTTTTGCCATACTATGGAAGTCAATAGCTAACTGTTAGGTTAACAGTCTTCAGAATATCTTCTTTTGGTGCTCAACAGAAGTAAGAAATGTATACAAGTAAATAATTTTCATTTTTAGATGAACTGTCCCTTTAATTTGGTTCTTCAAAAACATTTGCGAATTTGATTGGAATAACTAGATTGAGTTGTTGAAGTAATTGTTCATTCCTGTGTTGATGGGAAAGAGCGCATTCTTTATTATTCTTTATTTAAGTTATCAAAACTTTTTTTTATCAAAAAATGCTGGGCACGCTTAGGAAAATAACTTTAAAAATGGCAGGTTTCTGGACAAACCAGAAAGAGGAACAGTTTTTGAATATTTGGGAGGAGAGGCCAGAGCTTTATGCGGTGGGTGTGGGTAAATAGCTTGCGTTCTGCAAGTGAATGGCGCTTTATTGTGCCATCCCAAAGAGACACAAAAGAGACTTTTTATTAAATGTTTAATAAATGTTCCCTCCAGGTGGAATGACCTGCCCAACTATTTACTAACTGCTTGTTTTCTTAAAAAAAAAACTAACACTTGCTTCTCTAATCTTTTTGCATTCTATCTTTTTGTTTTCTTTTTATTTATTATACAATTATAATTCTAACTTTCTGACTTCTGATTAACAAAAGCAAAAAAGTCATCTAACACTAGCTTGCTCTATTCTTTTTCTATTCTATCTGTTTTCTTTTTATTTATTATATGATTAAAAAAAAAAACCTTGTTACATGTACTGCATTAAGCTAACTGAGACTTGTTATAGCACTTGCATATCATTGCTCTTTTGTTGATTTTGATTGCTTCCATTGTCCTCATTTGTAAGTTCCTTTGGATAAAAGCGTCTGCTGAATGTCTAAATGTAAATTGTGCATTACACAAGGAAATCACGGTTACACTTTATTTGAATGTGTCTTTTTTATAGTGTAATTATACATTTAAGTACTGAGTTATATCAATTAACAGCATGTACTTACTATATGGTTAGTGTTAGGATTAGGGTTTGGCTTAGGTTTACTTGCATGTAATTGTGCATAATTAATTGTTATTATAATAGTAAGTACATGTAACTTGTAACAAGGACTCCTTAAAATAAAGTGTTACCGAAATCACATGTCAAAGTATGTTTCATATGAATCACAAACTCTGTCTTTGCTGCAGGACGTTCAACTACATCCTTAGGGAGTTGCCAAAAGCGCCGACACACATCCCAGTGTGTGTCCTGGGTAACCAGCGGGACATGGGCGAGCACAGGGTCATCTTACCCGACGACATCAGAGACTTCATCAACAGTCTTAACAGGTGGGCAGTTCAAGATTAACCCTCAAAACCAGGGGCTTATGGCCCCTCTTAGTCCAGCTCCATGTTTGAAGTAGGGCCCTGTGAAATATTTTTAACATTTTTCCCAAATTCTGGGATTTTTTTTTTTCCTCCAATCTATTTTTTCATTTTTCTGGGTTCTGTTTTAATGGTTAAATAAAATGCTAGTAATCAAAAAGCATGTCTAATTAATTGAAATCATGAAATGCATACAATTTAACAGCATTTTATTAAAAGTTTAACAAAATTTGAATTTTTAGGGCCCTATGGAATCTATTTTGTTTTTGTTTTTTTCCCCAAATTCTGTGTTTTCCATTTTAATTTTCTGGATTTTTTATTATATATTTTTTTCTCTTTTAATGGTTTAATTAAATTGTTAAAAAAAAAAAAATCAAAAAGCATGTCTAATATTTTGAAATCATAAAACCTTAACAAATTATTCATATTTTAAAAATTTTACAATAATTGTATGTTGTCTGTTTTATTATCATAATCAGCGGTAATCAAATAAAGGCATAAAACATTAACAATTTAATTGATCTTTTAATATGTAATCAAATTAAAATTGAACAGGTCCTTTTATTTTTTGGCAAAGAAAGCACTGCACAACAAAGGTTTATTGTTAAATTAAAACATTGAAGAAAAAATTATATAATAAAGTGAATAAAGTTTTAATATTTTTTATTATTAAAGGGGTAATATGATGCTATTTTAAAGATCATTATTTTGTGTATTTGGTGTAACAGAATATGTTGACATGCTTTAATGTTCAAAAAACACATTATTTTTCAAATACTGTACATTATTGTAGGTCCTCTATGCCCCGCCTCTCTCAAACACGTCGTTTTCAACAAAGCCCCCTCCTTTGACAAGCGCAGTCTGCTCTGATTGGCCAGCTGACCCAGTGCATTGTGACTGGCCGAACACCACAAGCACGCATCGGAAATGTAACGCCCCTTACCATGTAACGCCCCTTAATCACGAGCTTCAAGCTTTCAAAGTAAATATCAGTTAATAATGTCGTTAGTTTTACCATCAGTTCAAGCCCGAA
>NW_015548223.1:1601261-1605157 GCF_001515605.1 Sinocyclocheilus anshuiensis | reverse complement strand
GATATGTGGGGGTGTGTTAGAACGAGCCGTTTTAGGTAGGTGTGGCTGACTCTTAACTTTTATAAAGAATATCTCTTTGGATTTGAGACTTTAGTCTTTGCAACTTTACAGATCTTCTTTATGCACCAAGAGCTTGTAACACTCCAAAGAGAAAGGAAAACTTGAAATCGCATCATATGACCCCTTTAATATTATTACTTTGAGAAGTACATTTACTGTACAGTAGTAATGTATTTCTGTCACAGTTTCTTCAAGTTAAACTTTTATTTTGATGGGTTGTTGTGAAGACTTTGAGTTTCAAACAGGTAGTCTTGCCTCAAACTCGTGGAGCCAGAAGTTTGTATGTCAGATGGCTAAAAAAGTATCAGAGTTTTTGTTTGTGTTAACGTTTTTCAGTAAGCCAGTCTACAAATGGGAAAGCATTTTTACAAATTAAAATTGCACACTTTACTTTAAAAGTTTTTCCTTCTAGATTATCTGACCTTGAAAAATGAAATATTTTTGCCCGTGTGAAACAATTCAGCAGTTTATGCTGATGAATCAAGCAAGGGAAATAACAAGCGTTTCAATAAATACTGGGAAGATCTGTCTTTTATGAATAACCTACACAAAAAAAACCTGTTACTGAACCTTTTATTTTTATTTTTTTACCCAGTTAAAACGACTCCAGATATACCATGCAAAGCTCTTATGAATAATGTATGTCTGTCACTTATCAGTCAACTTTTCCTTAATCCCATAATCCTTTCTCATTTTAGACCTCCAGGCTCCTCCTACATCCACTATGCCGAGTCCTCCATGAAAAACGGCTTTGGTCTCAAATACCTCCATCGCTTCTTCAACATCCCATTCCTGCAGCTGCAGGTCAGAGGAAACTCTCAAAGTCAGAGATGAATGTTTGCTCTCGGGTCAGTGTTTATCTAGTTTTAGCATCATTTCAAGTGGAATCTTCACATATCTTACATGGGGATTTAATTTCATTGATACTTTTGGGTTTTGGATCATGGCAGGGGCTCTTTATGCTCCTCCTGGAGATCTGTCTTCTTGCTCTAACACACCTACTGTAGTTTTCAGGGCTGCGTTCTAATTCACACTATTTTTATTGTATTTATTTTTTTCAAAGTAGTATGCAGGAATAGAATGAGTGTCACCCAAGTATTCTAAAGATGCGTGGACATTGCGCTATTGTGTAAACATATAGATGTAGCCATGCACGGTTTGGGGCTAAAAACCGAGTTTTTTTTTATTGTATGTTAGTTGTTTTATAATTAATTTTTATTTATTTTTTTCACTAGTGCTGAAATGCTTCTGGCTTTGTTAGGAAGTAAAAACGAGAGAAATATGAAATTTCCCAATGCATGTATTTGTTTTGTTTTTTTTATTCTGAGCAAAATCTCTTGAATTCACATGATGTCATAATTACGATTTCTGAACTCACAGTATTTCCCATGGTAATTGAAAACCTAGAAATATCAGACAGTTTTAAATTGCGATTTCCTGACCTGGAAAAGTCACAGAAATAAATGAAATCTTTAAAGTCTATAATGGAAAATTCCATAAAAAATAAAATTGTACTTTATTTTTTTTTTAAATGCATTGTTCTAAAATATTCCAGTAGCTAAAAATTGATATCAATGAGTAAAATCTCTACACATTTTTTTATGTTTTAATCAATTTAAAGGATTTTAATTAAACCAGGGTTATATTAGTATTATTTGTACAATATTATAGTATTTATTAATATTTTGAATTAGCTTTTATATTCATATTTTCAGTTTTAATTTTAATTGAATAATTTTAAAGTAACGTTTTAGCAATTTTGTCATTTTTATTAGTTTTAGGTTTTTTAATGTTTCTATTTAGTTTTTATTTTTACATTTTAATTTTAGCCTTTTTAGTACTTCAAATTAAACTTATTTTAGTTCAGTTAGTTGCAAAGTTTTTCATCTAATATTTGTATTTTATTATATTTCAGTTACTGAAAATTATTTTTAAAAATTTTAATTTTACTTTCAGTTTTGTTTAAAGGGATAGTTCACCCAAAAATGAAAATTCTGTCATTAATTACTCACCCTCATGTCGTTCCAAACCCGTTAGACCTTCGTTCATCTTCGGAACACGAATTAAGATATTTTTGATGAAATGTGAGAGCTCTCGAACCCTGCATAGAGAGCAACACAACTGTAATGTTCCCAGGTCCAGAAACGTAGTAAGGACATCAGTAAAACAGTCCATGTGACATCAGTCGCTCAACTTCAGTTTTGCGAAGCTACGAGAATACTTTTTGAGCGCAAAGAAAACAAAAATAACATAATTTTTTCAACAATTCTTCTCCTCCGAGTTACGTCTTCCACCATTTTAGAGAGTATCACAACGCATACGCACGCTTTCCCCTAAGCATAAACAACACTGATTACGCAGATTATGTTCATGCGCGAGCTATAAATATCTTAATTTGTGTTCTGAAGATGAACGAAGGTCTTACGGGTTTGGAACGACATGAGGGAGGGAAATTAATGACAGAATTTTCATTTTGGGGTGAACTAACCCTTTAACAATAACAACACTGATGTTAATCACATTCACAAATGTGTGGGAAATTAATGGGTCAGAAGTTGTGGGAAGCCTACAGTAAGACCTTCTCGAGAGCCCTCAGTAGGCAGCTGTGGAGCAGATTTGAGCACCTCTACTTTAGCAGTAGCGTTAAAGTCCTTCCTTTAGATGTATTCTCGTTATGCGTCTCTTGAGACTGGCTGAATGGCATTAATTAATAAGGTAGGTTGAAATTAGCCCAGGGATCAATGGCGACTGCTGAGTCTTGTGTGTCAGCGTCTCAGGCTCTTCTTGAGGTTACTCCACAGTCAGTAGTTTGGAGGACTGGTTTCAGTTTAATGTGTTTTATTGATCCTATTAGAGAAATTAACTTACCTAGTGTAGTTCAATTAACCTCCCATACAAGATCATAAATACAGATGCAACCTCTATAGATCATAAAAGTATCGGATACCATATAAGGATGTTTTCATTGGGTTCTGGGTCTGTTTTGGTTATTTAACAAGTCCGTTTATGAATCTTTTGTCTGTTGGACACTGTTATTTAGATCTTCTCCTGTTACGCACAAGTCTTTATTATTTGTGAATAGTGTTGTCAGTAGAACAACCTGACTAAGTTGTTCAGACGTGCTGCAGTAAACGTGATGCAAATCCCGCTGCTCAGAATCAGTCCGTCGAGCACAGCATGTCAAACTCATGAAAATTTCAGTGCTGTGCCGAGATCTGTTTTCCTCTCCTTTTTCAGTCTTTTTCAGTCAAAGTTTAAAGGCCACTTCTAACTTACATGGCTTTGAACAAACTTCTAACCCCAAGTATCAATTCTGTCCGATTAAAGGATTAGTTCACTTCCAGAATAAAAATGTCCTGATAATTTACTCACCCCCATGTCATCCAAGATGTTCATGTTTTTCTGTCTTCAGTCGCAAAGAAATGAAGGTTTTTGAGGAAAACATTCCAGGATTGTTCTCCATATAATGGACTTCAATGGTGCTCAATGGGTTGAAGGTCCAAATTGCAGTTTCAGTGCAGCTTCAAAGGGCTCGACACGATCCCAGCCGAGGAATAAGGGTCTTATCTAGTGAAGCGATCGGTAATTTTCTAAAAAAAAAATTATAATAATTTTTTTTAATGTATATACTTTTTAACCACAAATGCACCTCTTGCGCTAGCTCTGCGATGCGCGTCCACAAATTCAGGCATTACGTAATCACGTTGGAAAGGTCATCTCATTTTCTCCTCCAACTTCAAAATCGTCCGACATCGTTGTTTTACCTTTTTTTGTAAAGGGCTTTGGACTTTCTTTGCACGTTCGCTTTGTAAACACTGGGTCGGTGCTTCTGCCTA
>NW_015548223.1:1599423-1600337 GCF_001515605.1 Sinocyclocheilus anshuiensis | reverse complement strand
TCGGTAAGAAAGTATATGCAGCACATAGCCTAGATTTAGTTCGAATGGAAATCGAATACAGTATTACAGTTAGTTGATCTAAAACAATGATTGTGCATTAACAGCTATCAACCAAGTCAGTGCACAAATGAGCGGTCTGAACTTCTTTATCCAGCGCATTTTTTCTTTTGGTTGTGCATGCCCACCTGCGCACCACTTATGTGCACCCCTGGTTATTAGTTAGTGTGTGTAATTCAGAAAAAGTTGAGCTGCAGGCTTGAAGGCTTGCATATTTCTCTACCCATTAATTTCTCATCCTTCTCCTAATTTAGAAATAATAAAGCAGGAAAGTACTTCTTGAGTAAAAATGAGGTCAGTGTTGATGTCCTTTGAGTTTACAGTATGTTTGATGTGGCGCAGGAGACTGAGGACCAGAACTATGACATGTGAGTGTGAACCTCATGTACACACATACAGTATGCACACAATATATTTCAGATGCTGTAGAGCAGGGTTTCCCAAACTGCTTGGGGTTTGTGAGTTGATTAAGAGCTAATAATTAATTCAATCAAATGTGAAGTTAAAAGAATGAAATGCGGCTGCACAATGAATCAAAATAAAACTGAAATTCGGATACAACTCAAATCAAAGGCTGCTATTTAATTAAATAAGTCTATATTGTGTTGTGCTGTATGTTTCAGAGTGAAGAGCGGTACCGTCAAATGCAACATGCACTAGGTTAATTTTATTTACACATTCACATAATTTTCAACATTTTTGTGAAAAGAAATGTACAGCATTTCACCAGTATTCTAGCAAAAAAGCTTGATATTTTGAAATGTTAAAAGCTAGAGTTATTGAAGATTTAACAGTGATGAATGTAAATACATAAATGTTAGTATTGTAACTTGTAGTGTAAAATATTGTCTTATTTA
>NW_015548223.1:1596378-1599210 GCF_001515605.1 Sinocyclocheilus anshuiensis | reverse complement strand
AAATGATTCTTCTATTTTTAAATTATTATTCTCTCTCTCTCTCTCTCTCTCTATATATATATATATATATATAAACATATTTAGTATTATGTATATAATATATAATATTAGTGATTAATATTAATGTGTTGGTAAATTATTGAAATATTGAAATATTAACAATATCAGGGGGTACTTCAAGTAAATATTTTACATATAAGGGTTTTGAATGAAAAAGATTTTGGTAACCCTCGCTGTAGAGCATCATAGAGGCTCGGAGTTCAGTGGCACTATTGCCACTGGGACTTTGGCATTAAATCAAGTCGATTTTGTTTTTTACTCTGGCCACTTAGACAGGAATGTCATCCAACCATCATTTTCTGAATTTCACTATTTGACTGTTTTTCCAGATTTCTTGAGATGATGGAGTCACGCAAAGCTTACGGCTCACCGGCACCCTCTAATGGCCAGAGCCCGTCCTCGGGCTCCCAGTCCCCTGTGGTGCTGCCCGGTGCTGCCTCTCCCAGTAACTCCAGCCCCAGTACCCCACAGGCCCCTGTCCCGCTCCAGACCCAATCCGCCCCTCCACCACCTCCATCTATACCACACCCTCCCGCACAGATCACAGCCGACCATGTACCCCAGACACCATCACAAACCCTGGAGCCTTCGCCTGCAGCACCGGTGCCCGCACCTGCCCAACCCGCACCTCCTCCTGCCCAGAAACGAGGCTTCATCTCACGCCTGTTCGGATCGTCTGCTGCAGAGACGTCACCGGACAAACCAGGTCAGCATAGAACAGTGTTATTATAGAATCATTGATATAGTATTATAGTTTTTATTAATACAGGGTTTTTGCAGGTCTATAAAAAGGTCTTTAAAAGCCTTAATTCACCCCTCCACAAATTAAGGTCTTAAATTGAAACCAAAAATCTTAAATTCATAAAGTGATGTTGCTTGCACTGCAAAAGAAAAAAAAAAAATCTTCCTCAGTTTTTCTGTTTTGTTTTCCAATATAAATATCTAAACATCCTTAAATCAAGATACATTTACTCGAAAAGCAAATTGAAGAAATTAAATCTTGTTTTCTGAGAAATTAAACAAAATTAAGTAGTTTATGCTTGAAACAAGAACAAATATCTGCCAGTGGGATATGAAAACTTTTTTTCCCTTTGAATTGAGGTGTTTTTTTCCGAACCCACTGGCAGATATTTGTTCGTTTTAATCATAAACTTACTTCATTTTTTTTTCTCAGAAAACAAAACTTATTTTCTGTCATGTTGTTTCTCAAGTAAACTTAAGAATCTTAAGAATTTTTTTTTTTGTAAAATGAATTAGAAAGTAATGGAGATCTGTTGGAGGTTGTATTTTAAAACTTTGAAGCGTTGCTAATTCGAGACATTTACATTTAGAGACCATACGGATGTATCGTGTTCCATTAAATTTATTCCTTAAATTTCTTTACTTAGTCTTAAAAAGGTCTTAAAAAGTCTTAAAATTACCTTCATAAAATGCAGAAAGCCTGTAATATTTTGACTTGATTTTTATTTTTATATTTTCTGTTTTCATTTTAATTGTATTTAAAGTAATAAGTAATTGTTGTTTTTGTTTTTTTAATGTGTATAAAGTTTTTATTACTTTTTATTTTAGTTTTTATTTTAGTTATTTTAGTGCTTCAAGTTAAAGTAAATGAAAATGAGAAATGATGCCTTGGAAACTAGTTGAAATAAAATAAGCTTAAGTTTTTCATTTATTTTATTTCGGTTTATTTTTATTTTATTTCAAGTAATAAATATGCTTTATGGTTTTAGTTTTAATTAACAATAACAAACAAACAAACAAAAAAATAACAAACACAAAGTGTCTGTGTGTGTGTGTGTGTGTGTACACATGTTTTTCTATCCCGGTGGGGACTTAAACCTGAATACACACTGACTCATGGGGACTCGTGTCACCGTGGGGGCCTAAATCCCCATGGGGAAACAAGCTTATAAATCATACAGAATGAGTTTTTTTGAGAATGTAAAAATGCATTTTTTTTTTCTGTGAGGGGTAGGTTTAGTGTAAGGGGATAGAATATACAGTTTGTACAGTAGAAGAGCCATTACATCTATGAAGAGTCCCCAAAAGGATAGTAAACCAGACGTGTGTGTGTGTGTGTGTACATTTGATAATGTGACTATATGAACTGTAGTAAAGAGGGGCTGCTGTCCAGAGACTACATTCAATGCCTTATATACTGAATACCAATGAGACATTATTAGGCAACACTGGAGCCGCCGCTGCACAGTCATTAACGGAGACCGGTGGACTGACAAACACAAGCGCAGCTCTGCACCAGTGCATTTGCTGCTGCTGCATTGCAGATCCTGGGGGATGGGGCCGAGCAGAAGCACACTAATGCACTTCCTGTCAACACATATATACAGAAAGTGTGTCAAATGGCTATCATCATGTTGTATTAGGTTTTATATTCAAAAATCATATGCAAATATTTTGGTTTCTTCATTTTGTTTGGTTTCATAAAAGTTCCCTTGTGTTCTGGGGAATGCTGGATCCAATTTGCCAAATGTCTAAACTGGAATTAAAGATGCCACAATATCATAAATAATCATTATTCATTCATTTAGCATCACAGATGGCCCATGTTTTATCAATTTCTATTTGGTTTTATTTGGATTTTAGCACAAGAAGTATAGATATATTCATATATTAATTTCCATACTACATTTAATATGTTTTGGTGAAATTTTAGCACCAAAACTGGATATTTAACTTTTTTGTGAGTTTATAGTATTATTGAAAATTATTACCTGTACTGAATGTTGTATTGCTGAATGTTTTATTTATATA
>NW_015548223.1:1570859-1596263 GCF_001515605.1 Sinocyclocheilus anshuiensis | reverse complement strand
TATATATATATAAATTAATTATAATTTTTTTTATATTTTTTTCTTTTTTTTATGCTTGAAGTGTAGTGCCAGATTTAGGAAATGATGTTCTGTTTATATTAACCATGTTTTGTGTTCAGAATAATTATAATAATTAATAATAAAAGTTAATCGACTTTTATAACAGGACAATTCTGTAATTCTGTAATGGTCAAGTATGTTTCTGGTATAATTATCTGATCTTTGCAAGTCATGTAATATAATTCTTGCATTTTATTTTAATGCAATTTTAGAAATATATTCTGTTTCATAAAATGTTTTTCTTTTGATGCCTGAGGTGTAATTACAGATTTACCTAATAACATTACATTTGTAGTAACCATATTTTAATAATTAATAACAGTTTAATAGAATTTAATAACTGGACATTTCTGTAATGGTCAAATATGTTGTAGGTGTAAATATGGTATAAATATCTGATCATTGCAGGTGTGTAACATAATTTGTGCATTTTACCATTACTTAACACAATAAATTAATATAATTTCAGTCAACTTGCATTTTGTTAAAATGCACACCTGACCTGTTGCCATGAAGCTAGAAAAGCATTTGGTTTATTACATGCATTCATTTTAAACTCTTTAAGGTCTTTTATCTTCATTAGAAACTGCAGGTTCTGAAGGCCCGAAGTCCTCTGGAAAGGTGCAGAGTGTGGATGAATTTGTGCCGGAGGTGGGCCTGGACCGGACCTTTCTGGAAGATGGTGGAACAGCAGCAGCATTAGCAGTTAAATCAAAGAAAAATCCTCCAGCATCAGCTCCCATCCTGGACAGTGATAGGTAAGCTGTGATAACAGACAGTTTATTGTTTCTAAAAGCAAAGAACATCCCGTCAGCTTGTCTGAGTATTACTGTAGTAATTTCAGCAGCTCATAGACATACCGGACAGGATTACAAATGGGATTTTTCATTTGCGCAGATCAACATGATTTTGCTGTCTCAGAATGAGTTGATTGTGGTTCTGTTGTTTTTTTTAGAGATGAAGAAAGTAGCAAATTTTGAGGAAAAGTGAAAAAGAAGCAAACATTCATGCCAACAAACATCTTTATGTAAAATAAGGACTGATGCATTGATCACAAAAATAGCAGGGACATGTATTGTGAAAGTGAATGAGTTTAATTTTGGGTCACGTTAAACTCATGAGAGTTTGCCTGTCTTTTGCTCAGTGATGGAGAGGGACGGGGAAATCCTCTGGTCTCCGGCTTCCAGGATGATTTAGATCCGGATGACAGAGCGCTGTCCCAGCCTGCCGTTAAAGCGGCGGTCCCGAGCATAGGCGTCACCCTCACGAGTGATGATGAGGAGGAAGATTCATCTCTGCCCTCTGCTGCCCGGCACAAAGGCATCGGCTCGGGGCCAAACTCAAAGGGGTAAGAAACCATCTGCAGATGTGTCAGATGCATCATACATTTAATAGAAAGACTTCAGTGAGATGCAGACCTGACAAGAATTTCCTGAAGATCTGTTGTACGTTTTTAATTAATTTTCCTCACTGTTGATGAGCTTCCGAAATAGAAATGATTCCATCAGCAGAGAGACTTGTCTAATTTACTTTAATTAAACCACTCTTAATGAAGGCAAAACCAATTTTCATTTCTTGATGATATTATTTTTTTCAATTAATGCTACTTGGCACAAGTGATTTTCATAGATAGATAGATAGATAGATAGATAGATAGATGGACGGATAGGGGGATTGATGGATGGATGGATGGAGAGATAGACGACAGATAGATGGATGGACGGATAGATGGATGGATGGAGAGATAGATGACAGATAGATGGATAGATGGTTTATGGACGGATGGCTGGATGGATGGATGGGGATAGATGGATATATGGCTGGACGGATAGATAGACTGACAGATGGACTGATGGAGAGACGGATAGATGGATGAATAGATAGATAGATGGATATATAGACAGACCTAGATGGATAGATCTCTGATGAATAATTATTTGAAGTCAGGATGTTATTTTCTTAGAAAGCACCTCATATTTTCTGTGGAATCTGACTTTCGATTCTAGATCTACAGTGAATTCTGTCAAACAGCTGCAAACCAAGTCAAAACCAGCAGAGAGACCCCAAAGCCTGAAAACCACAGCAGGACCTGCAGTGCAGCGAGAAGGCCTGAAGACAGGAGGCGCTGTTGAGGCCAACTCGGATTCAGACCAAGAGGCTCCAGTTGCTCATCAGATCATTTCATTTGTCATGGACGACCCTGATTTTGAGAACGAAGAGCTTGATGTACCTAATATCAAGAAGGTAGAAAACCAATTTTAGGCTCTTGATAATCAGTTGCTTTATAGTAACCAATCGATGAATGAAATCTTGAGAGCCATGGCCTGCTATTCCACACTGAAATCAGTGTTATTTTAGTATATTTTTTAATGTCGAATTAGATTTTTGTTTACATTTTCTGTTTTCAATTTAATCTTTCAAAAGTTTTAGTCTAAATCTAAAAAAAAGTTTTTTTTTTTTCAGTTAAAATATTTTAGTTTTTAGCTTTTAGTTTAGTTAATGATAATAACCTTGACTGAAATACACTTAAATCCATCTCAGATGTTGTTCTCAAATAAATATAAATCATCTAATGCATCTACAGTCTAATAAATACACTCAATAAGAAAAGATAATCTAGATATTAAATAAGTACTTTGCCACCAAATGAATCCCATTCAGTCACTCATCTTTTCTGCTTCGTCTGTTTTCCGTAGGGCACTTTTTCTGCACGAGATGACTTATCTGACCGGTCGGATGATGGGTTTGTGTTAGCTGGACTCCCAGGGCCCCCCAAACCTGTTGCCCCCTCATTTCAGACCCTCACCAGCAACATTGACCTGTTTGGCCTGGGATTTGAAGAGACAAGACCTAATAGTAAAGACAGCAGTGAAGACCAGGAAGGTAACATTCAGTAAATGACTTGCACTTATACTGATCAAAACTAAAGAGGATTCACGCCTTATCTTTTTTAGCCAACGAGGAATGGATTATTATTATTATTATTATTATTATTATTATTACAAGATCAGTCAAGATTACATTATTTAATCAGTCATTAAAATCTGTCCTACTTTTTGACGGTTAATTTAAGTGTCAATTTAATTAACATTTAAAAAAAAAAAAAAAAAAAGATTACTTTTAGTGGATCTTTGAAAACATTGGTGCATATTTGTTCTGGGTGAGACTAACAGAGGTTATGCTGTCGCAGACCACTGCAACTTCATTGCTTTCAGTGTTGACGAATATGAAGAAAAATGCTTTCTGAATGTGACGCATTTCCAAGTGTGTTTTATCTTGCAGATAATGAAAGCAGACACTCCACAAAGGACAAGAAAAAGAAGAAAAAGAAAAGCAAAGAGGTAAGATATGGAAAAACTTGACCATATTAGTGATTGATTGTGACTGATATATCATCCAAGGCAATTAAACTGACAATATTTTTGAGGTTTGCAGCATCGGCCATGTGTGTCACTTCCAAAATCTACCAGCAAGCTTGTCAAATGCTAGTGTCCAGTTTGTTTTTTTATATTTTTGGCACATTTGGACAAATCTTGTTTACTTGTATAGTGCTTTATATACAACTTGTTTCAAAGCAATTTAAAGATAATAAAAAGAAAACAATGGCGGTGTTGTAATATTCTGCCTTTAGGAAACAACACATTTGGTTAATTAAAATAAAGCAGCTTTACAGGAAACAAAGTGTCATTATTTATCGAATGAGAACACTGAAAAAGTGAATTGAATTGAACTAATGTCAAATACAGCTAATTCTATACTATTGAGGAAAGTATTAATTTTGCATCTTATGATTAAATAGTATTATATATATATATATATAAAACAGCATTATATTGGACACCAGTTAACCTTCTCAATATCGGTATCAGTGATCAAAAAGCATGTACTGGTTGATAATTTGCTCGTATTAAAACATTTTTCGTGCCATCAGATTTTGTTGCTTGTGCACAAACGGTCTTTATATGTAGTGAAATAATAGGGAGAAATCTTGTTTTTGTTCTAGGAGGATGAGAAAAGCAGCAAAAAACGACACAAACACAAGAAAAAGGAAAAAGATGACGTGGGAATGGGAGATGAGAAAGAAAAGAAGAAGAAATCATCAAGGACCAAGAAAGCAGGAACTGTGGATGATCTTGAGGCCTTCCTGGCGGGTGGAGACGGACCAGGAAACAGTGAGGGCGGAGACTATGAAGAACTCTAACCAATCAGGGTTTGACATCAACACCGTGTGACATCGCCAGGTCATTTTCCAATCCATTCCACTTGTTTTTTCAGTGCCTAACCTTTCAGATTTTCACAGCGTTTTTGTTCTTCCAGCATTGCAGCTTTATGAATTGATATGTGGCACCATTGTTCACATCATGCCGTTTTCCAAAGTGTATCAGTATTTTCAGACCTGTAACTTTTAGATGCGTTTTTCTGAGACAGATTCCATGAAAAAAGTTGCCAGCCACCGCCAGCGATTTTGATGATTTTCGCTAAAATTTTTATGGCCTCCAGAATATTTTGCTGTATGAATATTTGAATCCTCTACTTTTAAACAAAAAAATCAGTTTTATTCTAGCTTAAAGCATTCTTTTTTTATCAACACTTGAATATAGGTAGGTTTCATAAAAATGCATAATTTTGAGCAAAAAGGTGAGAAAATCAAATTTTTATCAAAAACTACATCTGGGTAATATTCAGTACGATTATCAAAGTGTAAATCCAGTAAATCGCTTCTATCATCACCTCCAAAGCTTGCACAGACTTCCTGGATCATAATTTTACTCCGTAACATTATGCAGTTTTCATTTTTATGCTGCCATTGCTGATGAGCGCATTATTTTTCATATGCATCTGTTTGCATAAGAGATCGCTCCGTCCTGTTCACCGTCCTGTTCACGTGTGTTTTTGTTCGGGAGGTTTTGTACTCATTCAGAAGATGTGTAATAGCGCCCCCTAGTGTATAACAGTGAAAACACCAAAAGCCGTAAAAACTCGTCTTTGGAGGGGAAGCGTTGTCTTCTAAAAGACGAGATAACTCGTCAATGGCGGGGAAAGAGTTAACTGATACAAACTCACTATGCCGTTCCACAAGGAGGTCATTTTAACTTTATTGGTTTTGTTTGGTGTGTGTGTGTGTGTCTGTATGTGTGTCCCTGAAAGTTTTTGGCAACTCTGTGTGTGCTTGCATTTTCATTCAGCAAACATATAGAGGGATTAATCAGACTTGCATTCAAATCTACCAAACATATTTGCCCGCAATACATGAGCAGAACTCATTTCTGTGTCAAACATTCAAAGAACTATTCACATTTAATTGAATATTTCCGCTCACGTTTGTAAACCGTTCTTGCATAAATTGTCCAGTGCAATTATATTCAACAATTAATGTAAGAATGGTTTTCATGAACCGTTTGCACAAAACTTAATTCTGCATGTGCTTCATGACTGAGAGCTGATATGTTGTGACGTTCATTGTCTTCCAGATGCTATATCATATATCAAACCTTTAAAAATAATCAGTCGTAACTAGATTTAATACCATAAGCCTCTTTCGCCATCAGTTCCTTTCCATTAATGCCTTAAATTGTTTTACACTTAACAAAATGAAAGCCTTTATAGAGCAATCCTATAACGTTAATTAATGACTGAGGCTCTGACAGACTGCTAACATTGACAGAATTACTGTGAGCTGGAGAGACACTCCTGCAGCAATCGCAATCACGTTTGCAATTAGATACCGTATTGGCCCGAATATAAGACGACCCTGATTATAAGACGACCCCCCTTTTTCCAGATGTACCTTTTGGAAAAAGGCGTTTTAAAAACCAAATATTGTTTTTTCTCAGTAAAACACATTTTGTCTTCAATTATTTTCATATTGAAGATTTTTCCTATTTAAATTTTTGTTTTGAATGTATGGTAAAAACTGGAAAAATTTATCAACAATCACATTTAAAAAATAAACACTTTTTGATATACCATTAAAAAAAAAAAAAAACAGGTAGCCCATCTGAATTAGGACATTTAGGCTATCCATCTAATAGTAGCCTACCAAAATCTTATTAACAGTAGAAGTTAAATCTTACTGTAGTCTTCAAAGCTGGGTACTGTCTTACGTTTTAAAATCACAAAGGGAGTTTGGGCCCATCAGGCTAACGTGACAGTCACGACTCATGCAGCTGTAAGGTTTTCTTTTTCTTTTGTTTTTACTCGCGATCTTTACAACACGCATTACATTACGTATTTCATGGCACACTCGTTTTATGCGTATTTGGCGCCACCTATTGTTGTGGGTGTATTATTGACATGTCAAAGTCTAGACCCTGAATATAAGACGACCGCGTTTTTTCAGAAGTATTTCCAAGAAAAAGACATCGTCTTATATTCGGGTCAATATGGTATATGATTAATTATGACAAAGTCAGTCAGATTGTCTTTTTGTCAGCTGTTTATGCTGTTAGTATTATTATTTATGATCTAAAAATGTGTTATATGTTATAGTTTCATAATCATAATTTCTGGTTCCGGTCAAAATTCTTCCTCTCATGGTCTGTTTGCGACGTCCTGTCTTGTAAATGCATGTATTTCCTTTGCTGTATCTTTATTTTTGTTATGGCTTGTGTACTTGTTAGTAGTTGTGTGTAGATCTAGTGTTTTAGATACACTCCAGATAATTTCAGTGATGGACAACCAGGAACATTGTCTCTGGTCCTGTGATGACGAGGAACCTCGAATGCCCTTTATGTATGGCCAACTCATTTAGAGGCGGCTCGTGCATAAAAATGTGTGAATTTCATCCATTTTAGTGACGGCCCTGTGTAAATTACTAAATGCAACTAAACCGAGCTGATCTAAAAGTGATCAAAATAATTAGTTCTGCTTGAATTAGTGACCCAAAGCAAAGAAAATTATGTTTAAGATCTAAAAAAAAAAAATGTCTGTTTATGGCTACAAATGATCCATTAATATTTTGATAAATGAAAGTTATGTTGTTTACTCGTCATTCATAATAGGCATCATTCATGAATCCAGATCAGAATAGTTTTAATCAGTGGTTACATCAAATTGAAAGTGAAATAATCATTTACTGTACACAAACGATTCATTCTCATCACGTTTCAGGAATGAATCCCAGTGTTTACTTCACAATACCCCCTTTATGCTTTTATTTCATCAAATATTGATAAATGATTACCAGATAATTCCAGGCAATCTTACTTCAGAATTGAATGTGTAATGACTATTTACACACAGTTTTACCAGTGATTCATTTTGCTTGTGTTTCATGAATGAATCCCAGAGTTATGCCCCCTTTATGCTTTTTCATTTGCATTTATAATGTATTGATAAATGATTACTAAATAATTTCAGGTGTTTGTATTTCAATTGCTGCATCAAATTGAATGTGAAATGATCATTTATGTAAGAATGATACTAATGATTCATTTTGCTTGTGTTTCATGAATGAATCCCATTATTTACTTGCAATGCCCCGTTTTTGCTCGTTATCATCATATATTGATAAATAACCAAATAATTTCAGGCGGGAATATATTATTCTAATGAACTAGAATGTTGTGGAATCTGATTGGCTCCAGCTTAAGTGGAAGAATGACATCATCCATAGAGTTGTGCACCTCAGACAAAATGACACTGTACTTTCTGCCTACCATAAGAAGGACTTGTTTTCCGTTTGACAGTACTATGAACATTCACCTTGGCATCAACCTTTGAACTTCCGGTTGTTTCAGTCCAGGATTTCCGCCCGTTTGTAAACTGTACCACTACGGCTTTCCCTCAGGATACGCTGTCACCTTGTTGAAACTGGATGTTGATTCCTGCTGGTAAAGATTTTTTCCCAGAATCCCACAAGGAATTAAAGGACATCCTTGGGGCGAATAGCCGGTAACTAACGGTATGTTTAAAGAAGTGCAGATTCCCGTGTGTCTCTTGCGGCAATCATCTGCGTCTCTTATGTGGCTGCAAATGGAGGCTGCTGCTGGCTCCACACGCACCACTGAGAGCATGTGATGCATCACGATGTCATCATGGAAGCACACGCCTGGGAAAACCGTCTCTACATACTCACTGTGATAAGTAGTCACGCTCTCCTGGATATGAGTTCACTGTTAATACTCTCACCCCAAACCAGCAGAAGTGCGCACCTCGAACACATATCAACTTCCTTTTTACTCTGCCTCAAGTGTGATTGACTCCGAAGGGCCCTTGATTTATTTATCTATTCGTTTGGCATGCATAATTTTTCCCACCACATGAGAAAAGGAGATGGGAAATGAATGCATTGGTGCTGCACTAGCTCTTGCTGGCTGTTGGAGTGCATGCAATTATCAACATACTTTCTGCGTAGCGTTTCACAACTACTGCTTTCATGGACCAAAAATGTTTGAGAACGCTAGTTTTAAACCGTATGTTGGTTTTATTGTATTCATACAGCATATATGCATTCCAAAGCTTTTGTTTGGGACCATAAATGGTTGTTTGCCTATTATTGTTTTTGCTACCCTGTTTCACTACCCAAAGTATTCATATTTCATTTATGTGTTTCAATTCTGTAATAAATGCAAGATCAATTTTGACCAGGTTTGTATGGAGTTGAGCTGCTTAAGTTCAAGGAGATTTATTTGTCGTAATGATGAAAAAGAGAATGTGTGTGTGTGTGTGTGTGTGTGTGTGTGTGTGTGCGCACGCACGCATATATTAGGACTGTCAAATTGATTAACCAGGATTAATTGCATCCAAAATATAAAATATATATTTATATATAATTTAAATCATACATGAATATACTTATGCATGTAAATATTTCTTAAATATATGCATGTATCTGTATTTATATACATATAAATATATACAAGTCAAGTAAACTTTATATAAAACAATACAGATTGTGTCAAAGCGGCTTAACAGTGTTAATCAGGAAAAATGTGTGCTGATAATGCAAGAGGACAATAGAAAACAGTTTATCAGTTAAAGTCAGTTCATTGTTGATTCAGTGATGTCGTCATCCAGCTCAGTTTAGTTCTCATCTAATAGTGTCTGTGCAGTCAAGTCAATAATGTTGCCAGAAACTAAGCAAGCCAAAGACGGAAAAAACTCCCATCAGTGACAGAAATGGAGAAAAAAAAACTTTGGGATAAACCAGGCTCAGTTCTCCTCTGGCCAGACGAAACCAGCATAGTGTGGTTTAATTCCAGGCTGCGACACACGTCAGATTGAGCAGAGGACTCGTCTGGTTCTCGTGGTCTTGTGCCAATGTCCGACAAGGTCGTCACAGGGGATCTGTCTCTAGGGTTCGTCTAGTTGACATGGTCTCCGCTGACATTCAGGGCTATATGTACGTCCCTAGGTGCTGATCCACCATCTGGACTGTATACGGCCTGGATCCAGGTGACTGCAGTGACCGTGTGATCTGGATATGGAATGGATCTGGGTGGCTACAGTAACCACAGAATAAGAATGAATCTAACCTTGATGTCATGAATGCATGAATTAACATTTCTGCATTTGACATTGAGAGCATATGTCATAATTTAGATATATTTTTAAGATGGAAAAATGTGGTTTTACAAATGTTAGAAACATGACTTTCAAAGGAAAGGTTTCCATCAAATAGCACACCTAGGTTCCTAACTGATGACAAAGAACTAACTAATTAACACCTCTGTTTTTTTTTTCAGAATTTAGCAGTAGGAAATTACTAGTCATCCAGTTTTTTATATCAACTATGCATTCTGTTAGTTTTGCAAATTGGTATGTTTCATCGGGCTGCAAAGAAATATAGAGCTGAGTCTCATCAGCATAACAGTGAAAGCTAACACCATGTTTCTTCAAGTGTTAGACAGTGTTTTAGGTTATTACATGCAGAGGTTTTTGGTCCAATAATTAAAACCTCTGTTTTTTTTTTTTCAGAATTTAGCAGTAGGAAATTACTAGTCGTCCAGTTTTTTATATCAACTATGCATTCTGTTAGTTTTGCAAATTGGTATGTTTCATCGGGCTGCAAAGAAATATAGAGCTGAGTCTCATCAGCATAACAGTGAAAGCTAACACCATGTTTCTTGATATCTCCCAGGGGTAGCATGTAAAGCATGAAAAGCAACGGTCCTAATACTGAGCCTTGTGGTACTCCATACTGCACTTGTGATCGATATGATACCTCATCATTCACTGCTACGAATTGATGACGGTCAGATAAGTATGATTTGAACCACGAAAATGCAGTTCCACTTATGCCAACATAATTTTCTAGTCTAGTCTAGAATGTTGTGGTCCATAGTGTCGAACGCAGCGCTAAGCTCCAGTAGCACTAATAGAGAGATACAACCACAATCAGATGATAAGAGCAGGCCATTTGTAACTCAGATGAGAGCAGTCTCTGTACTATGACACGTTCTAAATCCTGACTGGAAATCCTCACAGATACCATTTTTCTCTAAGAAAGAACGTAGTTGTGAGGAGAATACCTATTCTAATATCTTTGACAGAAAAGGGAGATTTGAGATTGGTCTGTAATTAACTAATTCTCCAGGATCAAATTGTGTTTTTTTTTTTAATAAGATGCTTAATAACAGCCAGTTTGAAGGTTTTTGGGAAATATCCTAATGACAATGATGAATTAATGATATTCAGAAGAGGATCTATGACTTCTGGAAGCACCTCTTTTAGTAGCTTAGATGGTATAGGATCTAACATACATGTTGTTGGTTTAGATGATTTAACACGTTTATACAGTTCTTCCTGTCTTACAGCAGAAAATGAGTGGAATTGTTCCTCAGGGATTCTATAGTGTACTATATCTGATGTGATACTGTAGCTGACGGCTACATGGTTATAAATTTCTCTAATAGTATCGAATTTGGAAGTAAAGAAGTTCATAAAGTCATTACTGTTGTGCATGGAAATGTCTGCGCCTGCTGATGCTTTATTTTTTGGTTAATTTAGCCACTGTATTGAATAAATACCTGGGGCAGTTTTGTTTTCTTGTAAAAGAGATGAAAAGTAAGCAGATCTAGCAGTTTTTAAGGCTTTTCTGTATGTAGAAGTACTTTCCCTCCATGCAATACGAAATACCTCCAGTTTTGTTTTCTTCCAGCTGCGCTCCATTTTCCGAGCTGCTCTCTTTAGGGCATGAGTGTGCTTGTTATATCACAGTGTTGGACTGTTTTCCTTCATTTTCTTTAAGCGTAAAGGAGAGACTGTGTCTAAAGTGCTAGAAAAGAGAGAGTCAATAATGTCTGTTATACCATCAAGTTTTTCTGAGCTATTGGATATGTTGAGGAATTGAGACAAGTCAGGAAGATTATTTACAAAAGTTTTTTTTTTTGTTGTAGAAGTGATGGTTCTACCATATTTGTAGCAAAGAGTTGAATTTGCATCTTTAACTATGGAGTATTCTCGAGACTAGATCTGAGAAATCATCGCTCTGCTGCAGAATTTCAATGCCATTGACATCAATTCATTGTGATAGTATTAAATCTAAAGTATGATTATGACAATGAGTAGGCCTTGACACGTGTTGTCTACCCCCAATGGAGTTTTGAATGTCTAGAAATGCTGATTACAATGCATCTTTTTCATTATCTACATGGATATTAAAATCACCAACAATTAAGATTTTATCTGCAACGAGCACTAACTCAGATAGAAAATCAGCAAATTCTTTAATAAAGTCTGTATGGTGGCCTGTATAAAGTAACCAGTACAAACGTCACATGTGATTTATCATTAACTCTTGTTTCTCTGGGTAATGTTATATAAAGCACCATTACTTCAAACGAATTACTGAACAAATTCTGAAAATATTGCTATAAATTGTAGCAACACCTCCCCCTTTACCTTTTGGACGCGGCTCATGTTTATAACATTATCTTGGGGGGTAGACTCATTTAAAATAATGTAATCATCTGGTTTTAGCCAGATTTCTGTCAAACAGAGCACATCCAAGTTATGATCTGTGATATTATCATTTACAAAAAGTGCTTTTGTAGAAAGGGACCTGATATTCATTAAGCCAAGCTTTATCATCTGTTTATCTGTATTATATCTGTTTTTTTATTTGTTGAACATCAGTTAAATTGTTACCCTTAAATTTGTTTGGACGTTTTTTGTATGTGCTAGTTTGGGGAACAGGCACAGTCTCTTTAGTATGATATAGGTGAAAGAGTCTCTATGTGTAGAGAATTAACTGACTTCTGTGATGTGGGGCGGCTAGCAGACAGTCGGTTTAGCCAGTCTGTCTGCTTCCTGACCTGGGCCCCAGTTAGTCAAGTACAAACTGTAAGACTATGTGCCATATTTCTAGAGAGAAGAGCGGCACCACCCCAGGAGGGATGAAGACCATCTCTTTTCAACAGGTCAGGTCTGCCCCAAAAACTCATCCAATTGTCTGTGAAACCTATGTGTGTATTTCTAAGGCCCTCACATTCTTACTATTCTTACTACTACTTCTCTCCAGTTCTGAGATCTTCTCTGTCAGCCTATTTCCCTGCATTTATCACATGTAAATCCCTCACTGATGACAGAGAAGGCTACACCAAACATGTGGCAAGCAGTGCAAGTGACAATAACAGAAGAAGAAGCCATTACTCACCATGATTGCTGAATGATTCCGACTTACCACAGTTGTTTGATGAACTCGTGAAAAATGGAGCGAGAGAGAGAAAAGAGACAGTAGGCGGGAATGACAAGCTAACTGAATGCGAACGTGCTGCGCTAGCAGTTTAGATTAAAAGGAGAACGATCATAGGTGGAAATCCCAGGGGGGTCGGGGGGGGACAGGACCCCCCTATCTGAGGGTTGTCCCCCCCTAACAATATGATTAAAAACCACACTGTGTATTGTAAATAACAATGTTTTATACTTTAAATAACTTTGTAAGTATTAAAACAACGCAAACGGGGCAAAAATGTGTTTTAAGTTTAGAAATATTTTTAGTCTCACCCTCCCTTGCCTCACAGTGCTTTGGTCCAAATGCCTGATTTCCTCTTTTACATTACCTCAGTTGCCAAGTCTGTGGTTTTCCCGCGGAACTTTTGTTGCAAAAACCTGGCAACCCTGCATCACCTACACACACACACACACACACACACACACACACAAGTCCGGTGAACGAGAACAAAGTCAATAGTTTTGGAACTTGACTGTCAAGGCTATTTTATTCACTTAAACATTGGATGAAGTGATTATTTCTCTTTAATACAGATAGCCAATGTATTTTTCGATGAGTCCGCTATGTTAGCAATAATAATGTTACCTGCTTGACGGATAGTAATGTCTACAACGGACACGAGCACTGTCGCAGCGTGACCACAACAGCTTGAAGTTGTCTAATTTGGCACGGTCTCCCTACTGCACTAATAGTAGTAAGGCTGTGTATACTTGTCCTTAAAGGGATAGTTCACCCAAAAAACGTATACGAAGTTTTACGTAATTATACGAAGCTACGAGAATACTTTTTGAGCACAAAAGAAAAAAAATAACGACTTTATTCAACAATTCGTCTCCTCCGCATCACCCTAGCGCCATTTTGGAGAGTATCCACTGAACTCAAAAAGTATTCTCGTAGCTTTGTAAAATTACGGTTGAACCCCTGATGTCACATGGATTATTTTACCGATCTCCTTGCTATGTTTCTGGACCTTGATCATGTAAGGACCCTTGCTGTCTATGGGAGGGTCAGAGAGCTCTCAGTTCCATCAAAAATATCTTAATTTGTGTTCTGAAGATGAACGGAGGTCTTACGGGTTTGGAACAACATGAGGGCGAGTAATTAATGACAAAATGTTCATTTTTTAGTGAACTATCCCTTTAAGTTACAAGTACAAGTTTAGCTATATTGTATGTCCCCTTCAAAAATTGCTCTTGATAAATTTTATGTTTATCGTCCCCCCCCAACAATAAACAACTTCAGTGCTATTCTTTTTGCTGCCTTGCTAAATCTACTGTTTTTGTTCTGGAAATGTAAGTAGATTCGTTTTACAGTCCAATCCACAAGGAGGTGTATTTTGGCACATGTTTTTGGTTGACGCTTTTTTGCCACTGGAGGGAGCAGTTTTGATTAAACCATACAGTAACCAGACGGCTCAAGTAACCATGTAAAGTTTGCTTGAGCCGGAGGATGCGTGTTTGGAGCAGCAGTTGTGTTCAGTGATGATTTCTTTGATTTGATGTTATTTGTTTTTATTTATTTGATTGTATTTGTTATTAGTTTTTATTTATTTCTTTATTTACTGTCTTGTTTATCAGCAATGAACAGTTCTCATTGTGATTTCCAGTGCAGTTTGTTTTCTACTTAATTGAATCATTCGCAGAATGGTGTTTCAGTATACAGTGCTGATGAAGGCAGTAACTGGTGCCAACTTCTGTCATTTCAGTAACTCTTATTTATACCACAAAAGTCTCTTTCCATGTCCTTCTCTTCCCCTTCTCTGTCTTACGGACCACATTAACTTCTTGGCCTCAGTCCAGGAGAGTGTTAAAGGAATATCTGGGTTATTTTAACTTGATGTCTATGGACCGCGTCTGTGGTGTTCCGTCATTTACCATGGACTGTCATTTATAATTTTGGCAGATGCTTAATGCATAAAAATCAAATCCAAAGTGCTTACATTGCATTCAACCTATACATTTTATCAGTACATGCATTCCCTGGAAATCGATCCCACGAACTTGGTGTTGCTAGCGCTAAGGTGAATGACAATGCATTTACATGAATCCACCTAGAATAGCCTTAAAAGACCAATTTAAATAACATTCAATGAATAGTTTTGAATAATTTTGATCTTGTTGATTATTTTCAGGCCTTAGAAATGTGTGTATTGAAAACAATACAGCTAGCTTTATAGGGTTAAGTAACTTTCTGCTGACTAGTCTTCCTTTAAAGACCAAATGTAAATAATTAATTTATAATTAAATATGAAATGCTGATTATTAATATATTTTCATTCTGTTCGACACCAAAATGACCGGTTGCAAAAGTTTAATGCATATTAAATTATTAGCTTAACAACATGTAAAAGTCAAACTCTATAAATGTAAGTGGAGTATCTTATGCACATCAGCTGAAGAGAATTTATTTGTACGATGCTCAGAGTTGCTGTCTATGTAGAGTGTTCTAAATCACTTATTAGGTTACATCAGGATGCTTAAGTAGGCAGCAGACAGTAGGGCAGTTCACTAGGTGTTGGAACAGAGCCTTACAGTCAGTGTAATGAGCGTTTTAATGGGCTGTCACACATGTGCAAGCACTAAAAATGTGATTCACCAGAAGTCTTACACTTTTCCAGAGAACCACTAATGAGGATTTATACTACAGAAATGTCATGGTCTCTCGGTTTCTCTATTGTACCTCTGAGTTTTCTGTGCAACAATTTTTTAATTATCTCGGGCCATAGAGAAGAGTCTCTGGAGTGATGCCGATCACATAACAGCTGAACAGCATGCTGTGTGTGTGTGTGTGTGTGTGAACACTCCAGAGTTAATGATGCATCGCGTCTGCAGGCGACACAGGCTGAAAGTAGAAACATTTCACAAATGCCTACTGATTAAAGCAATAAGCCAACAGAGGCTGTTACAGTGATTTTACCATGTTTAAGGAGTTACAAAGGCAGCAAAGACAATATGAATTCTGTTTATTGCTATAGTCCATATGTTGATGTCTTTCACAAACCGTTAAACTTCTGTAATGTGATTTAATTGACAGTGAAACTTGATATCCATTGAGACAAATAAATAGTACAGAAGTTGTCCTTATTTTAACCTGAATTATTAGCAAACATGTAGTATTTTTTGTATATAATTTTATATTTTATTATATTTGCATTTTTATATATTTACATATTTATTTTTATCTTATATTTCTCATATTTATATATATATGTATGCATGTATGTATGTATGTATAAAGTAGAGAAATTATTATTTTTTTTTACGTTTTTGTGTGGGTTCTCTCTCTCTCTCTCTCTCTCTATATATATATATATTATTTTGTATTTTTTATTTTAACATTTATATGTTAGATTTTTATATAATATATAGTACACGTAGCAAGGGTTTTTTGAATCATATAATAAATAAAAAGAAAACAGATACAATAGAAAAAGTTTTTTTTAAATAATAGAATTAGTACATAGAGTTAGAGGGTCAAATAAAGATGGAAGAGATGTGTTTTTAGCCTATTCTTGAAGATGGCTAAGGACTCAGCTGCTCGGGTTGCGTTGGGCAGGTCATTCCACCTGGAGGAAACATTTAATTTAAAAGTCCGTAAAATTGATTTGTGCCTCTTTGGGATGGCACAATAAAGTGATGTTCACTTGCAGAACGCAAGCTTCTAGAGGGCACATAAGTCTGAAGTAATGAATTTAGGGGACTTTGACGACTTTAACTGATTACTTAAGGGGTGCAGAGCCAGTGGTGGTTTTGTAGGCAAACATTAATTCCTTGAATTTTATGCGAGCAGCTATTGGTAGCCAGAGCAAATTGATAAACAGAGGTATCACGTGCATTCTTTTCAGCTCGTTAAAAATTAATCTTGCTGCCATGTTAATTAATTGTAAAGGTTTGATAGAACTGGCTGGAAGACCTGCCAAGAGAGCATTGCAATAGTCCAGCCTGGACAGAACAAGAGCTTGAACAAGGAGTTGTGAAGCATGTTCTGAAAGAAAGGGCCTGATCTTCTTGATGTTGAATAAAGCAAATCTGCAGGACCGGGCAGTTTTAGCAATGTGGTCTGGGAAAGTCAGCTTATCATTAGTGTTGTTTTTGGCGGCCTGTTTTAATTTTAGTTTTAGTCTAGTCTTTGTGTGAAACTGTCATTTTAGTTTTTATTAGTTTTAGTCACGTTCATACTCTTTTTAGTCTAGTCAAGTTTTAGTCAACTAAAAGTCTGAGCATTTTAGTCTAGTTTTAGTCGATGAAAACTGATGACATTTAGTCTAGTTTTAGTCAATGAAAATTGTATTTTAGTCTCTTTTTAGAAATGCAATTCTATTTAACCCAGTCAATATAGTATAAGTACCTAGTAGCAGGGGTGTGGACTCGAGTCACTTGACTCGAGACTCGACTCGGACTCGAGTCCCAAATTTGATGACTTGCGACTCGACTCGACATAATTAAAGAAGACTTGAGGTTTTTATTTTGTAAACCACATTTAGTCTCGTTTTTATTCGTCAACAATATTGCATTATACATTTAATTATAGTCATCATCACATGACCAGCATTTACGTCTCGTCTCGTTTTCGTCACGTAATAAAGGTTCGTTGATGACGATATTTAGTCATAATTTTCGGTGACGAAAGCAACACTACTTATCATCAATCATAACGCTGTTCTGTCTTGGCAAGTTGGACACCTCACCTCTCCAAGATATCTTGAAGGACCTATCTGAAAAATAAGACTCAAACCACTGGAACCATTCCTGAGATGCCCTTTGCCAATAGGGTTGAAAGGGGGATCTGGTGGTTAACCATGTCAAAAGCAGCGGACAGATCCAGCAAGATAAGTATTGAAGATTTGGAATCCGCTCTTGCCAGTCTTAGGGATCAACAACTGAGAGCAAGGCAGTATCGGCTGAATGTCCACTTCTGAAACCATATTTCAAGAAACCATATTTCAAGCTCGTTCAAGTGTTTTTGCAATGAAAGGAAGAAGGGAAACCGGTCTGTAGTTCTCTAAAAGAGATGGGTTAAGGGTGGGTTTCTTAAGTAGTGGGGTTATATGAGCCTGTCTAAAGGGTGAGGGAAAAACACCAGTGTGAAGGGATGTGTTAACGATGTGAGTGAGTCCAGGTACAACGGCAGGAGAAATGGCTTAGAGGAGTGACTGATACACATTAAGGTCAGTAGGATTTTTGGATTTGCGCCACACCCTTTCAGCAGCCCTGAGCTTAGAACGATGCTTGCGGAGAACATCAGACAGCCAAGGGGAAGAAGGGGTGGTACGAGCTGGCCTGGAAGACAAGGGGCAGACACTGTCTAAACAAGATGTAAGAGTGGAGCAGAAAGTATCAGTAGCACTTTTAGCATCAAGAGATGATAACTGTTTAGGGGAAGGAAGTGAAGATGAAACCATAGAAAATAGCCGGGAGGGTGAGAGTGAGCGTATATGACATGTGGAGGGGTATGTGTTGTGTCAAATAAGGTCCAGTTGGTTGCCTGATTTGTGAGTAGCCATAGTTAACACTCTCTTGAGATCAAAAGAGGCAAGCAGAGTGTGGAAGTCTGCAGCCTGAGGTTTACATTTTTTTTTTTTTATTATTAAAAAAAAATTATTACATTATTATTTTTAATCTATATCAAAAGAGAGAGAGAGATTTGATTTTGACAAATGTTGATTTGGTGTCAGTGTAAACTGGCTGTATTTTTTGACATTGCAGGATGTCCAACAAACTCAAGCTGAAACTGGTGTATTTGGTGTTTTTCTTTTTTTTTCCTAGTATGGCATTAGATTTAGTGTGACAGCAGTTGACTCAGATTTGTGTAACAGATGTGTCATGATTTCACAGGTGTTCGTGAGAAACAGCAGATGGTTTGAACCACAAATCTGTTTCTTCAGTATGTGAACTTGAGGGATTCAGAGTACAAGAGCCAGTGGGATCAATATGAGACGTCACTGATCTTCCCCGGCTCTATGACTATCGGTAATCATTCAACAATGACGACTTCATTTTCTAGGGTGCTTTGTTAAAATGTCAAAATTATGAAACAATCTAATCTTTCAATGAGAGACAGAGCCCACGTTTACACACGTATGCATATTTCTGTTTTAATCTGAATATGATTATATTTATTTCAATGCATTAAACTGATTGCAATAATCCAATAAAGCCAAAACTCATAATGAACATGCATAAAGGAAAAATCGCAATTGTTTCTAAATGGATTTCTTTCAGAATAAAGGCTTAATTTGTATGTTGTGCATGTAAACGTGGTCATGAAAATGTCTAACATCAGCTTTTCTTGCAAATTTGGAGAAGCCGTGGTGAGATGCTCTAAAGGCCGACTGCTTTTGCACTCCTTCAGCCTCTGGAGACTTTTATATTGAAGGCTTTTAGAGAGCTGTAGCAGTAATTCTTCAGCTCACTCAGCATGATGATGATGACATGCAGCGCTCTGATACTTAAACAGAGTCCAAGTCATTCACTTGATCAAGTAAGACTTCAGAAGTTTGTGTGTGTGTATCCTGGAGATACTGAACACTATACAGCAGCATGTATACCTTATGTATTTAAACTTTATTGTCAACATAAAATGACATTTGCAACTCAATTTAAAGTGAAGTGAAGTGACATGTGGCCAAGTATGGTGACCTTGGGCCATGTAGACAGAGCCATGGTGACCCATACTAGGAATTAGTGCTCTGCATTTATCCCATCCAAAGTGCACACACACAGCAGTGAACACACACACCGTGAACACACACCTGGAGCAGTGGGCAGCCATTTATGCTGCAGCACCCGGGGAGCAGTTGGGGGTTCAGTGCCTTGCTCAAGGGCACCTCAGTCATGGTATTGAAGGTGGGAGAGAGCACTGTACATTCACTCCCCCCACATACAATCCCTGCCGGTACGAGACTGAACCCGCAACCTTTGGGTTACAAATCCGACTCTCTAACCATTAGGCCACGACTTCTACTTCCATAATGTGATGTAATTTGGGATGATGACAGGATATTCAACAAGAAAAAAAAAGTTTTTTTAATTTGATGGTGTAAATCTTACATATAAGAATGTAGCAGTTTCATATTAGTATTATTTTTATATTGTTACAGTATTTATTAATATTTTTAATTATTAGTTTTTATTAATTTTAGTTTGGTTTTAATGATTTTATTTTTTAATTAGTTTTCATTTTTAAAACTTTTCTATGTAGCTTTATTTTTTTTCTTTTAGTTTTAGTAATTTTCAAAATAAACTTATTTTAACTGTTGTAGTATTCATTCATACTTTGAGTTAGCTTTTATCATTTTTTTGTGATAGTTTTGGTGATTTTAATGTTTTCTGGTAATTTTCATTTTTAAAGTTTATATTTAGCTTTGATTTGTTTTTATTTTAATTTGAGTAATTTTGGTACTTCAAAATAAACTTATTTCAGTTTCTAATCTTCATGATTTCAATTGTTTATTATTTATAACATTTTAAATTAGCTTTTATTTTTATATTTTTAATTTAAAGTTTTCATTTTAATTTTAGTTTACGTTTTAGTAATTTTGTTATTTTTATTAGTATTAGTAATTGTAGTACTATAGTAACTTAAATCAGTGCCTAATTTTCAGTTTCAAAAAGTTTTTCAAAGTTTAGATTTTTCATCTAAAAATTGTAATTACTTTTTTTCAGCTTTATTTCAGTTAACAAAATTGAATTTTTAGTAGTTACCATGATCCTACTTTCCTTTCTACATTAACCTTTTTTTTTTTTTTTTTTTGGATGCTGACTGGCTTTAAATTACTACATTAATTATTGGCAGGATTCTAGAAAGGCTGCATTATCTGCAACAGTTGCTTAAAACAGAGTTTGTATTTTGTATTTAATCATTGGTGAACATTAATCATTAGCCATTAAAGGAGTGTTAATAAGACCAGACATGTGTAATTGCAGATATTAGCCAGTCATAAGGGAGGTCATGTACATACAGAAGTACAGTAGCAAAAACAACCTGTTGTTTTAAGAGTCAGATGGAGGGTGAAAATGGTCCTCCAAAACAAAATTGACTATTTAATTTTTTATATATATATATATAAATATATATATATTTGAGATTTGAGATTTTAAAGCTCAAAAAAGTGCATCCATCCATCATAAAAATACTCCACATGTCTCCGGGGGGTTAATAAAGTGTAATAATGAGTGCACGAAACCTTGACTTATATTTTAAGTAGATGTAGTAAGGTGTACAATGTGGCCCCTTTAAATATGTGAATGTGTGTGGCTCCAGACGGGGTGGGTGGGGTGTAGACTGAAGGCAGATGGCTGTGTTACTTCTTTCCCTTTGCACTGTCATGACTGGCTGGAGAAGCCAGAGCTGCCATATGCAATACACACCTACCTGACCACACACACATGCCTGATGATTCACTGCCACTCCCTGACAACCACACATAGCAGCCCGACAGCCACTTGCATCACATAGACTGATCTGCAGCACTATGCAAGTCTCCTTCCCACAGTAACTGAGAGAATGTGCCAGTGTTTCAACTTCATTTGACTAAATTTCTCCAGATATATTTTACAGTGTTGAAGTCTGGTATAGTACATGACGTGCATTGCCGTGAAACGTTACACATACACAGTGGTATACATTGGCACAAAGGCAGTGAAATGGGTGAAAAAAAATCAGATACCCCATTACAACATGATTCAATTTGTTAACATTAATAAATGCTATAAAAACTGTTAATGCATTAACTTATCTACCTTAATAATAATTTATAAATATCCTGTTGTTCATTGTTAATGTTTATTCATAGTAAATGGTTAAATTGCACTTTAACTTTAATATTAAATATAAAAATTAATTAATTAATTAATTAGTTTGCTTATTTATTAATTAATTAATGTAAAACTTGTATATGTAGAAATTAACATTAACCTCGATCAGGGATTTTTGTCTGCGATTTCCAAACATTTGACCAAAATTATTTACTTGAAGCATGCTGTGAAATTTTAAGTTGTATTTGTTAAATAAATGTAATAAATTCATTTTGATCATTTCTTCTTTGCATGTTAACAGTTCTTCATTAATTTACAGTTCTTCGACTCACAAGCTACCAGCAGTTCACAAACCCAGAGGTAGATTAATAAATGCTGTAAAAAAAATTAATAAATAAAATTTAAAAAGAAATGGTCATGATACCTAATGCATTATCATGTTAACGAATCAAACATTAATTTGTTAATGATGGTTAATGAAACTACTATTTATTATTGCAGTGGACAGATGTCCAACAGATGTCAAAATACATCACTGTTGCAAAAATCGAAATCGAAATTTTGGTTTGCATAATAATTTAATAATTCATTACAGCATTAAATGACAGCGAGTGCACAGCTGCTTCTAAGAGATCGATGTGATTTAGCAAATTAAAACTTCACATTAAGACTCTCATACCCAAATGATAATGAGTGTAGTGATAAATAGACATTTGCGATGCTAACAACTGACTGCCTAATTACATTGCATTTATGCCGCTGGCAGATGTAGTCTTACCAAAATGACTTACAAATATATTTTGCATATATTGATGGAAATAACTTCATATCTAAATATACTTCATATCTAGTGCAACACAATAAAAAACTCATAAAATTCTGGCAACAATATACTTATGTACAATTTTTATGATGTACAATGTATATACCTGAATATAATTAAACTGTAGGACACTTATAATCCACTTACATCATTTTTATTTTTTTTTTGCTCTTAAAAATGGTTTCACAGTGTTCCTTAATGGATTCATCCAAAAATTAACATTTGATGGACTGGAGTGGTGTGGATTATTGTGTTGTTTTTATCAGCTGTTTGGACCTACATAAAACAGGGTGGGCGAAGTGTAGTGTATGAAAAGTGCATGTCAAATTGCCAACAGGAAATACAGCACAAAGGGAGAAGCATCTGGCTGCTTCTTGGCTACAAAGAAGTTGTTTGTTGTGTCCGTAAGTAAAAAAAAAAAAAATCTTTGGTCTTTACTAAGGCTTAAAACATTGATAACTTTAAGAATGTGTGTGTCGTTTGTGTGCTTGTGCATAAACAACAGTTCAGCGTGCTTAGTATGTGTTTTGAACTACACACAGGCACGCTATTACTTAAGTACTATTACTTAATTGTAGTATTAAGTAGTAAAAGTATATGTGGGTATGTGTATGTGACAAATGATCTTTGTATCCTTCTATATTAATAGAAAGATCACATCATGTTTGTTTTTCATGTTTTATAGCATTTTACGCATTTTCGGTTCTGCCGGGACGAGGGGTCCCTGCTGCAGGTTCACCAGTAAAGAAAATTACTCGTTACAATTCACTTGGAGGACCACATAAGCCATGCAGTGGTGCATGGAGGTATGGTGGGAGCATTTCTCTAGATATTGATTTTTTTTTGTGTTGTTTGTATGTAGAATCTACCATGATGAGGTAAATACTTTTTAGTGGACACATATGGCACCCCACCCCACCCCAACAACTCACCCGTATTCTCTATTTTTAACAGGACCTAAAGTGGAAGTTCATAAGGGACATTGCTCCAGCATGGTGCTGGATGCAGAGTCACTGTGAGTTATTGGGGAGATGACAGGGCCTGCCTTTCTCAAGATGGACAGTAAACATCAACAGAATGCCATCAGAGACTGAGACAGAGGCCTGAAGGTCAGAGACAGAGGCCTGAAGGTCAGAGACAGAGACCTGAAGGTCCAGAGGCCTGAAGGTCCAAAGACAGAGACCTGAAGGTCCAGAGGCCTGAAGGTCCAGAGACAGAGGCCTGACGGTCCAGAGACAGAGGCCTGACGGTCCACGAGACACAGGCCTGAAGGTCCACGAGACACAGGCCTGAAGGTCCAAAGACAGAGACCTGAAGGTCCAGAGGCCTGAAGGTCCAGAGACAGAGGCCTGATGGTCCAGAGACAGAGGCCTGACGGTCCAGAGACAGAGGCCTGACGGTCCACGAGACACAGGCCTGAAGGTCCACGAGACACAGGCCTGAAGGTCCACGAGACACAGGCCTGAAGGTCCACGAGACACAGGCCTGAAGGTCCACGAGACACAGGCCTGAAGGTCCACGAGACACAGGCCTGAAGGTCCACGAGACACAGGCCTGAAGGTCCACGAGACACAGGCCTGAAGGTCCTTGAGGCAGAGGCCTAAAGATCCAGAGACCTGAAGGTCCAAGAGACAGAGGCCTGAAGGTCCAAGAGACAGAGGCCTGAAGGTCCAGAGACAGAGGCCTGAAGGTCCAGAGACAGAGGCCCGAAGGTCCAGAGGCCTGAAGGTCCACGAGACACAGGCCTGAAGGTCAGAGACAGGCCCGAAGGTCCTTGAGGCAGAGGCCTAAAGATCGAGAGACCTGAAGGTCCAGAGACAGAGGCCTGAAGGTCCAGAGACAGAGGCCCGAAGGTCCAGAGGCCTGAAGGTCCACGAGACAGAGGCCCGAAGGTCCAGAGGCCTGAAGGTCCATGAGACAGAGGCCTGAAGGTCCAGAGACAGAGGCCCGAAGGTTCTTGAGACAGAGGCCGAAAGGTCCAGAGGCCCGAAGGTCCACGAGACAGAGGCCCGAAGGTCCAGAGACAGAGGCCCGAAGGTCCAGAGACAGAGGCCCGAAGGTCAGAGACAGAGGCCCGAAGGTCCAGAGACAGAGGCCCAAAGGTCCAGAGGCCCGAATGTCCAGAGACAGAGGCCCGAAGGTCCAGAGACAGCGTTAGACTAACTGAGACTTGTCAAAGCACTTACATATTATTGCTCTTTTGTAGGTTTTGATTGCTTCTATTGTCCTGATTTGTAAGTTTTTTTGAGGATGAATGCATGTCTTGCAACCTTCATGTTAACATGGGTTTGACTGGCTTCTTCCAAGTGACAGTTTTTTATTTTTGTTCTAAAGTACCGTAGAGTTTGACTGGATGTCCACAACATAAAATATGGGTATTGCTTTCTCCCCCTTTTCAAAGTTGCTATGCCTATTTATTTTGCAATCAAATCTATGCATGATTTTATTCTTAATTGTATTTTATTATTTGCATCAGAATTGTTTTACCTCTCAGTGACCTCGTCAGAACAGCTGAAACCGCCGGTTTCAAAGCACTACTTTAGTGTTTATTGACAGTGAGTAAAGTGATATAGAGTGGTTTATGTGAAGGGCACAACTGAGTGAGCTGAAGAGACCGGGGACGTACAGCCTGTGGGCCGCTGCTTCTCTCTAGAAGTCTATTTAAAGTCGCTTGGCTCTCTATACTGACATGATCTCCAGCACTGCACTCATCTCTCTCTCTTTTTTTCTTTTACTCTATTTATTTCGATTTCCATTTCTCTACTTCCAAATACCTGGCTTATCACTCCTAAAACAAAATGTAGGCCTTGCAGGGTGAAGGGAAAGGAAATTAAATTCAGCAGAGATAGCTGGATGAATTAAAACTCACAGTGAACTGTGCCAAATAACCACTGGCATTTAAAGAGAAAACAGAGAGTCTTATGGGACAAAAGAATGATGGTTTTGTACTTTGCAGATGTTTCAGTGCAGACTTAATCTGGTGATAAACCGCTTTAAAATTGAAGAAAAAAATAAAATAAAATATATATGAATAAATAATAATTAATAAAAATCTTCATCGCACAGCACTGATCTTTTTTAAATCCTCT
>NW_015548223.1:1567673-1570849 GCF_001515605.1 Sinocyclocheilus anshuiensis | reverse complement strand
ATATATATATATAGTTTTAGAAAATAATATAAAATAAAGAAATTATTTTTATATATTAATATTATATAATATATAAAAATAGTATATAATATATATATGGTGCTAAACAGCTTTAACATTAAGAAATAAGTTAAAAAATATTAAATATTAATATTACTTAAAAAAAAAACAATATAAAATAACAAAAATATTAGAGAAATATTAAATGTTAATACATTTTAAAGTCAATGTGAAACCCATTTCAGTTCTGTAAAGTGATATATTTCTACATAAAACAGGAGTATTCTAGTAGAAAAATGTAAATTAATTTTATGCATTGGGAATTAATTGGATGGATAAAAACTGGGTTTTACATATGCCAAAAAGGACTCAGGCAGTTTAAATCATTTAGACTGATTTGTGATGTCAGGTAAAGTCATTTTTTTATTTTGATTACACACTAAGAACTTGTATCAGAAAAGTAAATAGGGTCATTTTTGTTTTCATGTCAACTTTAAAATTGAAATAGGTTGGACAGTTCAGGTTTTATGATTTATGGTTTCTGCTGGCCGTGCAGTTATGAGAGTGGCCAGAAAAATCACATCCGTTTGTCTGGCAGCCCTACGGCTTTTAGTTGACCTAATAAAATAGTCAGTCATTGAAATATTATGTCATTTCTCTACATCACACTCACTAGCGCCCTTCATTAGTCATTAGGGAAGATGACGTGTAGGTGGCGTGCAATTTAATAATGCTTTCCTATTGCTAGAAAATGTGTTGATATTCGGTTTCTAGGTTGTTGCAACAGTGTTTTGAGTGGTTTTTAAGGAGTTGCTATAGGAATTTATCAGTGTTTTCATTGTTTTATTATCTAGTTCCTAAGGTGATCTTGGTGTTTTCTAGATGTTTTCTCAAGTCTCTGATCTTCTTGTCTCAAGATATGACTCGAGTCTCATTCAGTGTATTACAGTATATGTGCACTCAACGCCTGTCAATGAACTTCCTTCCCTGTTTCTGTAATTACCTGCTGCTGCTGCAGAGCGTCTGCATTGCAGTGCTCCGTCTGTTCTTTATCAGATCAATGAAGTCCCTACAGGTCAAAACACATTAAACACATAAGCAATCACCAGAGACGTCGCAATAGGAAAGCTGTGTGAACACTTGTTTCATGACTGTTGAATATGACTGCACCCTGATCTGTAATGTGTAATTCATTGGTATCTTTATGTGCAATAGAACAAGATGTGTACCAATTACTAGTGTGCTGCCTATTTAGACAACATTTTAAGCCATAAATCTGAAATTAATGACTGTTACAAAAACTAGACCGCATCCGGTAACTATTGAAACGCATGTGATATACACTACAGTTCAAAGTTGTTGTTTTTTTTAATATTTTCTGTACAAAATTAATATTCTTATTTCGCAAGGACACGTTAAATTGATCAGAAGTGACAGTTAAGACATTTATAATGTTGCATAAGATTTCAATTTCAAATAAATGCAGTTTTTTTTTTTTTTTTTTACTTTCAATTCATCAAATAATCCACAATTGTTTCCACAAAAATATTTAGCTGTTAAATAAAAAAATATTTAACTGTTTTCAACATGTTTCATGAGCAGCAAATCAGCATAATATATTTGAAAAAAAAAAAAAAAAACAATTTGAGCTATATTAAGTAACGTAAAAATTGTATATAATTTATAATATAAAATACAAAATTAAAATATTCTATGATATAGAAATATATTACATAAAATATACAATAATTTGGTAATAAACAGCTTTACCATTAAAAAAAAAAGTAAAAAAAAAAGTACATTTTAATATAAGTAAAAAAAACTTAAAACAAATATTATATAAATATTAATTATTAAAACATTTTTAAAGTCAACGTCAAATCCATTAAAATTTTGTAAAGTGATATTTCTACATGAAACGGGAACGTTTTGGTGACAAAATATAGATGTGAGTTGATTTTGTGCACTGGGAATTAATTAGATGAATAGGTTTTACATACTGCAACAAAAGGAAATCAGGTGGTTGAAGGAGAGAAGTTGAAAAATATTTAAATAAACAGCTAATGTTTCTTGAGCATCAAATCAGCATATTATTATGATTTCTGAAGATCATGTGACACTGAAGACTGGAGTAATAATGCTGAAATTTCAGCTTTGCATCACAGGAATAAATTACATTTTAAAATATATTCACATAGAAAACAGCTATTTAAAATTACAATAATATTTCACAATATTACTGTTTTTACTGTATTTTTTAATCAAATGCAGCCTTGGTGAGCAGAAGAGACTTTTAGAAACATTAAAAATTACTGATTCTATGGGGAGTGCTGAAGCGGTCTATGCTGTTGCTATGGTTACATCCTCAGGTAAACGTGACTTCTTAAAGGGGTCATATGATGCGATTTCAAGTTTTCCTTTCTCTTTGGAGTGTTACAAGCTGATTGTGCATAGATAAGATCCCTGAAGTTGCAAAGACTAAAGTCTCAAACCCAAAGAGATATTCTTTATCAAAGTTAAGACTCTGCCACACCCCCCTAAAACGCCTCGTTCTAACACGCCCCCACATATCTACCTCACTATGTGGGAATATTTGCGTAATGCCGCCCAAATGTGCACGCAAAGAAAGAAGGCGTGGTTTCAGTAACCGCAGTTAGTGTTGAAGCAGCCATGTCAGGGAGACGCTGTGTGTTTCTAGGCGAAAGCAAAAGCACTTTATTTGGCCTTCCGAAAGTAGATGCATTTAGGAATCTTTAAGATTACTTACAACAGAACAGCAATGCATTTTATGGATGACCGTTTCGTGAACCTAGGAGAAGAGGTAATTCTGACTTTGCTATGACAATCTGGCGCTTCTGAATCAGCGACTGTAAGTATGTTTTGTTACTAGTTTAAGTATTTGCTATTGACTGTTCAAATGCGGAGTTTTGCGCATCGTAGGTGTGTGTGCGCGCGCGGGCGTGCGTGTGTGTGTGTGTGTGTGTGTGTGTGTGTGTGAGAGAGAGAGAGAGAGAGAGAGACAGCGTCGCATCACAGTAGAGTCAGCCGTCTTAACCGCGGCTTGTGTACTGTATCATTACTTTGTCTGTTCCCCTTTCAGGCTTGAACTGATGGTAAAACTAATGACATTATTTACTGTCATTACATTTATTTTGAAAGATGAAGCTGGCGATTAT
>NW_015548223.1:1548519-1567480 GCF_001515605.1 Sinocyclocheilus anshuiensis | reverse complement strand
TGTACAGTATTTGAAAAATAATGTGTTTTTTGAACATTAAAGCATGTCAACATATTCTGTTATACCAAATACACAAAATAATGATCTTTAAAAAAGCATCATATGACCCCTTTAAACATCTAGATGTAAAAACATTCTTACTAACTTATATTCTAACTTTAGTGGTGACGCCTTCTTCAGAAATCAGATCTAGACTGTTTCAACAGCAGAAAGTCACTGGAGTGACCTGAGCTTTTTGTTTTTTTAATCAGAACTTGTTTGTGAATCATTTCGCATGTTTGCCACTTTGACATTAAAAGGACAGTGTCTAATTCAGTGGTTAAATACAACCTGTAATGGCTTTCCTTTGTTAGGATTCAAACCCCTGCCTCCTCATTTCACACCCTCACATTTTAGCACAACAAAGAGGAGTTATCCATTCATTTCAGCCCAGTCATCTCAGTCTGAATTCATAACTCTGTTTCAGTGATGTGCAGACACGGGGGTGAGTCTTAGTCAGCGTCTGATGCTGTCTTCCTTCGGTTGATGAGACTGAAATCTCTTCAGTTCAGACAGTAGGAGCCGCTCTCTTCAGCTCTGACTCTGAAACTGAACAATCTCATTATGTTCTGCTAAAGACGTCACTAAGAGACATTACATGAGAATTCCACGTTTTTTACTAAATTAAAAAGATATGTGCTTACACTTAAGTCCTCTGTACTGTTTATTATTTGTGATAACTGTTAGTCTTTAGAATGTCTTCTAAGAATTATTTTTCATTGTTGTTTTTGCTGTTCTTTAAAGGGATACTCCACCCCAAAATGAAAATGTTGTCATTAATCACTTACCCCCATGTCATTCCAAACCCGTAAAAGCTTCGTTCGTCTTCGGAACACAATTTAAGATATTTTGGATGAAAACCGGGAGGCTTGTGACTGTCCCATTGACTGCCAAGTAAATTACACCGTCAAGGTCCAGAAAAGTATGAAAGACATCGTCAGAATAGTCCATCTGCCATCAGTGGTTCAACCGTAACGTTATGAAGCGACGAGAATACTTTTTGTACACGACAAAACAAAAATACAGACTTTATTCAACAATTCGTCTCCTCTTGCTGTGTCTCATTTAGAAGGCTGCGCCCTCCGGAGGTCGCATTTGAAGGCTGCATACGTCATCGCTCATTTCAGAAAAGCAAGTATGCGACCTTCGAATGCGACCTTCTTTCACAGGAATTCGGAGGATGCATGAGGTGTATCCTTCGCTGCTACAGATAACCCACAATTCTTTGCGTTGCCGTAAACAACCGTTGTTAATTTGAAAAATGCCGGCGCCGGCAGATGTACACACAAGCGCAGATGTGGTGTTTACAACTTACCTTAAATCGCCTCGGTAAAAACTGATAAACTTTGTTTTTAATATCCTTTTATTAAAAAATAACCTTTTTTTTCTCTAACAGATGTCTGCTGTACGTATGCTGCAGCTCCTCAAACATTAAACAAAATAAAACAAGTAAAAGCATTTTTTTTTTTTCAAATTACTTTCCAAATTTAGAAATAATTTTCCTTCATTTAAGTAACTTGGTGTGAGAGCGCAACGATGCTCTAAATGTGTTGGCATAGCAACGTGATACTTCCTGTTTACTTTTCCATCTGTCCTACGAAGGCCGTCTCGTTTAATTCTAGGTTGAGGACACTTCGTATATGCATCCTAGAGAGGATTCTAAATGCACAGCCTTCTAAATGAGACGCAGCATCTGTGTCTCTCCACATCACCGTAGCGCCATTTTGGAGAATAACCACTGAACGCAAGCAGCGTACGCTATTCTGTGTCAGCCGCGCTGCACGGATGCGCTGTTTTCGTTCAAATCAAAGCTTAAATACATGTAGAAAACGTATCTTGTGTTGCGGCTGACACAGAATAGCGTACGCTGCTTGCGTTCAGCGGATATTCTCCAAAATGGTGCTACGGTGATGCGGAGAGACACAGAGACGAAGAATTGTTGAATAAAGTCGTTATTTTTGTTTTCTTCGCGTACAAAAAGTATTCTCGTCGCTTCATAACGTTACGGTTGAACCACTGATGGCAGATGGACTATTCTGACGATGTCTTTCATACTTTTCTGGACCTTGACAGTGTTATTAACTTGGCAGTCAATGGGACAGTCACAAGCCTCCCGGTTTTCATCCAAAATATCTTAAATTGTGTTCCGAAGACGAACGAAGCTTTTAGGGGTTTGGAACGACATGAGGGTAAGTGACTAATGACAAAATGTTCATTTTGGGGTGGAGTATCACTTTAACAGCTTTTTAACTTTTTCCAATTTTTTTCTTGTTTTATTTATTTACCGTTCAAAACTTTAAGGTCAATAGATTTTTTTTTTTTTGTAATTTATGTTCACCAAGGCTGCATTTATTTGATCAAAAATACAGTAAAAACAGTAATATTGTGAAATATTATTATAATTTCAAATAACTATTTTCTATTGTATTATATTGTAAAATGTAATTTATTTCTGTGATCAAAGTTGAATTTTCAGCATCATTACTCCAGTCTTCAGTGTCACATGATCCTTCAGAAATCATTCTAATATTCTGATTTGCTGCTTAAGAAACATTTCTGATTATTATCAATGTTCAAAACTCTTGTTCTGCTGGACATTTTTGTGGAAACATTAATGCATTTTGCTCAAGATTCACTGATGAACAGAAAAAAACCTGCAGTTATTTTAAATATTTGAAATCTTTTGTAACATTCTAAATGCTTTTACTGTCACTTTTGATCAATTTAAGTATTGCATAAAAAAAAGAACAATTACCGCAAACCTTTAAACGGTAGTTTAGTTCATTATAAAATCCATATAAGGTAAAACCCATTTAACCATGGTAAAGTTACTGTAATGCATTGGCTTATTGCTTTTATGAAAAGACTTCAAAGTCCAGTCAGTCACAAAACAGTTGAAACAGTTCATTAAAAAAAAATTGTGATTTCATGAAATCATTATTCATGATAAAGTCCTCTTTAAATCAAGATCCTATAGAAGATGTAATAGAGTTCATAATTCAGTTTTTAAAGAGAATAATATAGTGAATATCTGAATTCTTGGGTTGATAGACTTCACAAACCAGATTTTTTTTACTGCAGTAGCTCAGAGATATTAATTTATTTTGCATTCTCTTTCTATTCCTGCATGCCTAAAATCCCGTTCATAAGAGTCTTACGGCTCCAAGCTGATTTGAGACTCTAGTCCTTTGATGTCAGCTTCAGAGCGGCTCATCAGATACTGATGCCAGTTTGAGGTGCGTTACGCAAGAGGCTCTGACTCACAAAACCAGCTGCAACCGCTGTCTGCTGCCTCCTTCACTTCCACTACTGAAACTAGAGCAAACCAGCCAGCAATCAGAGTTCAACAGAAACCTCAGTGTAGAATGAAAATGGAGACATAGACCTTAATCAGGCTAGACGCCATACTGAGTTTAACGCAGATGAAAACGAGGCTGTGAGGGATAGACTTGCAGTCTTTACAATGGGATGCACTGTTTAAAGCATAATTTTGGCTTCTAGGGTTTTCTGGGTGGGTGCTTTATGAATGAAATATGAAATATGGTGTAGTTTCTGATATTTACAGTGGGTACGGAAAGTATTCAGACCCTCTTAAATTTTTCACTCTTTTTTCTTTTTTAATAAATCTGCAAAAATGTCAACAATTCTGTGTTTTTCTGTCAATATGGGGTGCTGTGTGTACATTAATGAGGAAAAAAAATTAACTTAAATGATTTTAGCAAATGGCTGCAATATAACAGAGTGAAAAATTTAAGGGGGTCTGAATACTTTCCGTACCCACTGTATATGGCCAAAAGGTAAGATGAAATTCTGATTTGTAATGTAAATCAATGGTATCTTTATAACAGTATAAACAGACTTGCATAAAATGCATATACTGTTAAATATCAGTCATCACTGATTTTTACTCACTGATTTTTTCTAAAAAATATATATTTTTTAAATATATTTCAAAATACACTAAAAATGGTCAATAAATGTATTCGCTTAAATATGTTTCGAAATATATTTATGTAAATGTATTTTCTACCAATATGTTTTTGGCCATTTTTTGTATATTTTTGAAAATAAAGTTTAAAAATATAAATATATATTTTTTTAATCATTCAAAAATCTATTTTGCCCTATATATTTCAATGCAAGAAAATACATTCACATAGTCACATTTGAAAAACAAAAATGTATTCATTGTCTATAACATACTTAACAATATAAAAAAAAATATATATAAGAAACCTTATTATTATTATTATTATTTTAAATCTAGTTTTGATCTGGAGTTGACTATCTACATTTGCATTTAGCCTAAATGTAGGCTACTGTAAGACTTGAAATATATTTTCTTGCCCCTGAAATACATTTAGAAATGTATTTTTGTATATATTGTCTGTTTATTTATTTGTTTATTGCTGTATGGGAAATTTGCATATCAAATATGATACGGTAGAATTTATAGGGTTAATGCAAGCCTAGACCAGGTGTGACTGGTGGTGTGTGTGAATCTGCTTTTCAGCATCATCTTGGCAATATGAATGTGTTTACAAAGTACATTTAAAATAAAATTAATCATGGATTTGATGTGGTTTTATGGGAAAATAAAACAACAATCCAGTTAGTTAGAATAAAAGCTAATTCTAGAACTATGAGTATAACCACTGACAGCTTGAGACTGATCTTGCATTGTATCATCCTGCATCAGTATCATGAGGTTTGTTGTATTACATATGGGCATCAGAATCATTCACAGGCTCATGTGCTGAGAAAGCACTTCATTGATAGGCAGACATTCCCACGGCGCTGTCCTGGATGCTGAACAGGGCAGCAGCAGATCTAAAGAACAGGAGCTTTAAATAATGTATGAGCAGCATGTGTGCCTGGCGTCAGGGAAGCTTGTCACGTAATGAGAGAGGAAACACTTTAAACAGAGTGCATTGTGGAGAACTATAAGTGGACATTCACAGTTAGCGTTGCGGAATTTTGAAGATTTGTAATAAAACAGTTCTAACCTGGTGGGTCGTGACCCAAAAATGTCACTGGCAAGCAGGGAAAAATGTTTAATGCAACGTCTGTATTATCGTATGTAGTTAGGATAGAGTTACACGTGTCTAAGGAATTGGCAATAATTTAATAAATTAATTGCTGTTATTGCAGATAGAATTGAATTGAATTTATCAGAAGATTTAGAGATCGTAAAGGAGGTGGCGGGTTGTGGTGAGAAACAACAGACAGGCACAAAGTTAAATTTGAACTTGGAATGTAATTGTTTCTTTTTGATATAAAGTGGAAATAATAAGCAAAATAAAAGAAAGTAAATTACGTCATACAAACAATATACAATAAAGACCAACTATGAAAACTTCCCTTGAGTGCACTCTTCTTTTACCCCAAAAATATACACGGACCGGTCATTTCAATGTCAGAAAGAAATAAAATAAAAAAAAATAAATAACTTTTCTCTCAAAATATCACAGCTGTCCCGATAAGGACTTCTGTGTCAATCAAATGGGTTATGGGTAACCATACACAAGCAATAGTTCAATGTTCTGTAAAGTACTGATCAGTTTCTTCTCTTTTCCCGTTCTTTTTTGTCAATTCCCTCAAGAAAGGGAACTTAATTCTTTAGATTGGGATCGTCTTGCTTTCATAAAGAAAGGCTGATAATTGAAAGAAAGGATACTGTCTTATTCTTTATGATGTGTCGTCCTTTTTCCTCTGTAACAGATTTGGTTGGCTCTCCATCAAATGTGAAGTTTCACAGGAGTGTCACGAATCCGAAGAATCAAGAAAAAAAAAATAGAAAAACACAAAGAAGGAAAAAAAACTGGCCTCTGTATCAAATTTTTTTTTTTCCCTCTTACACAGGCACGTGACCAACAATGGCGTCGGTGAACTTTATAATCGATTTTACTCTTATGCCGGGTTCATACTACACGATATTTTTGTCGGTCACGATAGTCACTGTGTCAGATTACATGATTTTAATCTTGTCGTGTCGTGGACAAGAAACATGTCAGACTACACGTTGCTTCCTGACCATTCATCGCGTGCTGTCTTTAACTAGCGACTGAGTTCCGAAAACAAGAGTGTAAACATTGCTGAAGCGCTTCCGCTATAGTTCGCCAGCATTTTTCTTTCTTTGTTCTGTCGTGGTAGTCCCTCGATGACACATCATACAGGCAGGAGTACTGTTGCCACAGCTCCACGAACCTTTCCTCCATCTCATAATTCCACCTAGCAGCACCATCATCTCTCTTTCATTTCGCCATGTTTGAAACCTGTGTATGAAAGAGCTTCTGTGCTGCTATTGGTCAACGTCACCAATGTGACAGAACTCGTTGTGGACGACGGAAAAAAAATTAAACATGCTAGTCTTTCTGTCGTGATGTCGTGAAGCATCGCAGACGCGAATCGGTTGTCGTCCACTATGACACACTACACGAGCTGAAACGATGGAATCTTGCGTCCCGACGCCCATTGTCCTTTACAAATCCCCACGACCCCCTACGTCAAGCAAATCGTGGCAAAATCGGGCTAAAATCGTGTAGTCTGAACCGGGCATTACACAGGCGTGTGTGACCAACAATGGCGTCGGTGAACTCTATATTAGTTTTTGCTCTTACACAGGCGCTTCTCTATCACAGGCGTGTGTGAACAACAATGGCGTTGGTGAACGAGTAAAATGTGACAACTATATTCAATCGAAATAAATGAATTCTAATACTTTCATACACTTTTCGGAGGATTTTTAATCTATATTTCTTTTAAATAGATCGCGAAGATCAGATCACGTCTTTTCTTCTCTGTCAGGCTCGTCTCTTCTGTCATTGTGCATGCTCGTCGACACGCAGGGCGCGCAACTACAAAGAGCTCTCATTGGTCAATAACTAATCTTCTAAATAGGATAAATTAACTAATTTTTAAATGTTCATTAATAACTTCTACACTTCTTTTCAACTTTTATTAGAGAAATATGATGTTACTAAACTGTGAATAAATTAAGTAATTCTCTTCAATTACGCTTTATTTAACCGGGGTTACAATAGCAATATAAGTTTTTTTTAACTTTCAAACGGAAAGAGAAAACACTATCCAAATCTTCTGTTTATAACGCCAAACGCTGTGCATTCATCTGTCACTTGGTCAAATAGCTAATATTAATGCAATATTTTGCCCAGAGTATTGTTACGATTTATTAAGGTTTAAGTTTGCATTTACAAAATTATTAATTTTCCTGTCATGTTAATATTTTGGCTTATTGTAGGATCTATGCAGTTAATGGTAATTTTAATGCATTAATGATTATGAATGATTATACAGTATATCATTAATTTATGCATTTGATAAAATTATTTAATACCATTAAATAATATCCATTTTGCAGCTTTCCTCAGCAAATATTACAGTGTATATAAAATAAATAAAAATTATTTATTTAATATTTAGCTGGTGTAAGTGTAGTTAGTGTAATTTACGCATTTGATACAGTCATTTAATGTCATTGAATTATATTAATTGTGCAGCTTTCTTCAGAAAATATTAAAGTGTACTGTATATAACAATAAAATATGTATTTATTCGTTTAGTTCGTTCCTTAGTATAATTTATGCATTTGACAAAATTTAATGTCATTGAATAATATTAATTTTGAAGATTTCTATTTAGATAATTTAGAAAATATTTATTTAGTTTGTTCATTAGTTATATCTATTTAATAACTTTCGCATTTGACACAATACTATCATTGAATAATATTAATTTTACTGCTTTCATCAGAAAATATTACAGTATATGTATATAAAATAACATGTATATTGATTTATTCAGTAATTTATGCATTTGACGCAATATTGTAATGCCATTGAATTATTGTCATTTTGCAGCTTTTGTAATAAAATAAATAAATAAATAAAATATTATTAATAATTATTTATTTAATATACTGTTAAATTTAAGTGAATATAATTCAGTGGCATTAAATTATTGTGCCAAATGTGCAAGTTATTAAATAGATAAAAAGTGTCTTTGGAAGTATAATATTGGTTTTATTTGCATATCATTGATTATAAGTTCCACGTTATTTATTTCAGTCGACTTTGACAGTTGTTCAGAGGTTTAAGGGGTCATTCACTCATTCTGCAATATTTTTTGGTCTGTTTGTATACATAAGCATGTATGATGCACATTTTTGGTTGACGTCGGCAGCTGAGAAGCGCTGTGCTGAAATTACTCAAGACGTGTCAGTGTGAACGTGTGTGTGTGTGTGTGGTTGTGCTGACTGCGGCTGGGTTTCATATGTAGAGAGACCTATCTATCTATCTATCGTTCTATCTATCTATCATTCTATTGTTCGTTCTATCTATCTATCTATCTATCTATCTATCTCGTTCTATCTATCGTTCTATCCATCTATCATTCAATTGTTCTATCTATCTATATCTATCTATCTATCTATCTATCTATCTATCTATCTATCTATCTATCATTCAATTGTTCTATCTATCTATCTATCTATCTATCTATCTATCTATCTATCTATCTATCTATCGTTCTATCGTTCTATCCATCCATCATTCTATATCTATCTATCTATCTATCTATCTATCTATCTATCTATCTATCTATCTCTATCTATCTATCGTTCTATCCATCTATCATTCAATTGTTCTATCTATCTATCTATATATCTATCTCGTTCTATCTATCGTTCTGTCCATCCATCATTCTATTGTTCATTCGATCTATCTATCTATCTATATCGTTCTATCCATCTATCTATCTATCTATCTATCTATCTATCTGTCCATCCATCTATCAACTGTCTATCAATCTATCTATCCATTGTTCTATGTTGTTTTTTTATTTCTATCATTCTATTCATCCATCTATCCATCTGTCATCTATCGATCCGTCTATCCATCTATTGTTCTATCATTCTTTCGTTCCATCCATCCATTGTTCTATCAATCCATCTCTTCATCTATATGTAGTTCTATCCATCCATTCATTGTTCTATCCATATATCCATCATTCTATCCATCCCATGTATGTTATATATATATATATATATATAGTAATATTTAATGATAAAAGCTGCCAAAGAAAGATGATTGATAATTCAGTGACAAAATTACTGTGCCAAATATTTCTGTAGAAGCACATCATGTGACACAAAGAGTTGTGTCTCTCACGGTAGGTTGTTCTAAATCGCTCACTTCATCTCAGTATACAGCAGCAGCTCACGAGGTTTTGGAAATGAGCCATAAAGAGGATTTACGATGAATAAAATGAAAGCGCTGATTCTTCTTGAAGCCTTCAGTCATGGAGGCCTGAATGAATACATCATAATTACAGCGTTTTCCTCTAATGCATGCCAGCTGTTGTGCTTTTAATCGTTTTTTATGGCGTGTTTACGAAACAAAATGCTGGCTCATTTGAATACTTGTATTTTTCACACCAGTGTAAGGTCGTTTGTAGTGAAATGACAAGCTGTCTTGAATAATTACTGTAGGACGAGGAGGATGGTGTGTTTATAAGCTGCTTTCACAGCTGTGTGTTTGATTACATGTGTTCTTCAGGTTCTTTGTTGATCTTATTAACCCACATCGGTCAGCAGTCGACAGACTGATTGTCCCCATGGAAGTCTTTTAGTAGAATTTGTGAGTATCGATCTGCTCAAACACCTTAACTGCCTGCCGAGACCAAGCTCAAATCCCTTTAATTGTAATGGATTGAAGCAGCATTCAAAGCAAACATTTGTGTGTATTTCTGAATAACAGTAGAGGATACAATGCATTTATAAAGCAGAAGTTGTCATACGGGCTTTCTTTCATCAGTGCTTTTGTATGTTTCAAACAGCTAAAGTCAGTGCAAAAATGCAGTTTTGAAGTCTTATTGACAGATGAGCACAGCTTTTCTGACATTGACACGTGTTGTGTTTCTTAATTGTATACCTGCTTAAATTGGTCTGGAAACCCTATAATAGGCTGTTTACTGGCAGGTTCTTACTCTGACAACTTGTTAGTGTTACAATATATATGTCACAAAGCATATATATATAATAAGAAGAAGAAGAATTGTTGTTGTTGATATTGTTATTATTTCTAATAATAACAACAATAATGATAGTAATGGTCGCATTTTAGCATGAAAGTGGCTGCAATAACAATAATTGTTATATTAACAACAAATAATAATAATCATATTATATTAATAATAATATTAGAATTATAAGAATATATTATTTTTATAATGAAATAATATAATATTAAAATATATTATTATTTATAATAACAATAATAAAAGGTATTCTTATTTATTCATTCATTCTTATCCATAAGGTCCACATTGAAAAGATGAGTTGGCTTACAAAATATACTGTGGTACTTTGATCTATCTCGCGCTATTTAGATGGTGAACCAAGTTATTTGAAAGAATACCATGGTATTACTGCAGTATATATCTAAAAAAAGAAAAATTAAAAAAAGTGGAAAAAAATCATATTTGATATCATCACTGTACCATGGCACCCCCACAGTGCTGCTTTGTAAGGGCAGACTCGGAAGATACAGACTTTCAGAGGTTTAATATACTTACATTATAGCCAGAGGCGTTCGCCCCGCCCCTTAAACGCGTACCAGTCGCGTTCGCTGCGCTCCTTTGAACGCATACTTGCCGCGTCCGCCCCGCCCCTTTTGAACGCATATTAGACGCATTGGACGCCGGTGCTGAGGAGACGCGCGCGGATAGTAACGACACAGATGCGCTCATCAGTTGAGGCGTGAGGACGACACGATTCGCCAATACTACAGCTAAAATGCGACTCTCAGCACATTATAAAGCATAAGCGCTTTGTATGATGGATATTTATGCTACTGGTGGATGGATTAACACGGTAAGAGCATCGCGCGATCTCTGTGTGCAGCGCGTGAAAGATGAGCGCAGCTTTTCTGACATTGACATTGACAGCACGCGCATCGATATTTGACAGATGACACTATCGAATTGTAAACGACCGATGCGGATGCATGAAATGATCTGTCGGTATGGAAATAATTCGATGTTGTAGGGAATCAGAGTTGCGCATGATGCTGTAGGTTATGAATGCATTGCTCGTATACGTGAGGAATAACCTATGAAACCTCCAGCTGTATGCATCGCTTTTTAATGCTCATTTACCGACAGTCTGCGATGCGAGTTCCAACAGCAGCTTAAAACTATTATCGTGTGCATGCAACTTACTTATTGCATGCAACAGACGTGTTTCCCTAGTGTTCATTTGTCATATGTGCTGATGTCTTTATTATTATTAAGGTTATGTAATGCCGTCGTGGATTTTTCGACGTCAGGAGATGCATGGCCAGGGCTGGGGATCCTACTAGTGAAAGTGAACTAACCTCTAATGATGCCTGATGAAATGGTGTACTTGTGTCACGTGATGTGGGGTGCTCTGGGGCTATACGTCATCGTGCGATGGTGCCTAGAGACTGTAATGTGCATCGTGCTGCATGCTGGGGCTGCAGTGTGCACCAGAGGTTTGCATGACACAAACCCTTTTTTATAGCATTTAAAGGAATCATTTGGGCGGGCCTTGTGAAAATGAAGCGCACTTTTGCATAATTGTTAAAAATAGTATTTATTACAGACATAATATACTTCAATGCAAACTGAATATAATGTTTTCAGACACTTAATAGCATATTATTTGCAATTAAATGAAATGTATTAGTTTAAATATTAAATGCAATTAGTTAAACGTGTGTTTCTGACGCATTTAAGTAGGACTTACATACATCTTTATATGTAATTTCATAATTATTTCTTTTGTCTTTGAAATATGGTTAAAGTGTACTGCCAAATGTACTGAAATTGTAATTTCAAATATGAAGATGTTGGAATTCAGTACATTTAAAATATATTAACTTTAAATGTTGAATAACACACAAGTGCTTGTGCTTTAATACAGTTTCTTTGAAGTTATTACAAAATGCACTTTTAAGGGTTTGAGTTTATTTTACTTTATTAATATGATATTATCTTGAAGTACAGTTTTTAGAAACACTTACAAGATGTGAAGTACACTACAAGTGCACATTCAATACAATTAAGTGCAATTTTTCACACGGTGAAAAATTTTTGTGCATCTTTGTGCATCATTTAGAAAGCATAAATCTCATGGTCTTCAACAGATGATTTAAATTTGAACCAGACTAACCTGTATGGAACTAAGATGTCTGTTTAAAGTCTCTTTGTAGTTGCTGCATCTTCTATCCAGGGTGAAATCATTTTAGATCACAGTTAAGTATAATATAATCAGATTTGGTGTTTTGAAGACATATGAAAGCTTTGTGTGGGAACAGATGAAAAATAATTCACCGATAATCTCAAGTAGGGATGTAACGGTATGAAAATTTCCTATCACGATTATAGTGACCAACATTATCACGGTTATCGGTATTATCACGGCATTGTTAAAATGAGCTGGAGATGTTCAAAAAGTACCGACACATAAATCACTTCTCCAAGTTATATATTTAAAAATCAACAAACAACAAATAAAATGACTTTTTTGTTTGCATAATCACTAAAACAATAACATTACCAATGATGTTCAGATTTTAAATGACAACTTGACTGACAACAGTTTAATAGCATGTTCAAATATCTAAAGTAAATGTTAAATAAAGCTTTGAAAAAGTTTCATAAAAAGTTAAACTTCACATTTCAGCCTTTAAATAAAGAAAAGAGTAAAGTCTAAATGATAATTGATTTAATAGATGATTGTATGTATTTTATCTGCTCCATAAATCATTCTAGATAACTTATCTGAATTGTTCAGATGTGTAGAATCCACACTGTTTTTCATCGACCGGTCAAAATTTACAGCAGGGCATGCAAATTCGGTCAGACAGAAACTGCACACAGGCTGAATGTAAATATAAGTCTCTGTAAATCCACTCGCTGACAGCAGGTGGCGCTTCTGGAAAAGCTGAATTACAGCTGTTTCCCGTAAACTCTGTGGACAAAGCAGTTTTGTGATTAAGAACACTTCCTTTAGGTATTACATGGAGCGAAGATGAAAACAAAATGCCATCTATTCGTTTCTGAAGACAGTCCGAACCATCAGAGGTACATTCATATAATTAATATATTCATTTGTATAATTCACTTAGCACTCTTTTAAAACCTCCCTGCTTTTCCGCCCTGTTTTCACTCAAAACGAAACTACTCTGCATTCTGTGCGCATGTGAGACTGTTACTTAAAACTGCTTTATGCTGGACAGTATTTGTTTATCGTGAGTTTTTCAAATCACGGTAATCTAATATGGTTTTAATGATAATTAAAATATGAAACGGTAATACTAACCGTGGGGAATTTTATCACGATTTATCGTCAAACCGGTAATCGTTACATCCCTAATCTGAAGTTGTGAAATTTCATTCTCAATTTCATTCAGATTCAAATAGCATGTTGATGTTACTGACATCAAACCACATTGCTTCTCATAACAAGTGCATGTGGAGAATGAGATTTAAGAGCTGCAGCTTAGGGGACGATTTTCAGTGAATAACAACTGAAATGCCACTTTATTTCTCACACAAAGCTCTAATGCTTCAGAAGACTTCGAATATAGTGCACAAGTTGTATGGAGTATGATTCTTTTGCTTTGTGTTTTGCTTGACAGACGTGGGCACTATGAACTGTTATTATTATATATTTGCCAAAATACATAAATGTAAGTATGAAAAAGAGCTAAATTTTCCTTTTGTTTTGCACAAAAAAAAAAAGCAGTATGCAGAATTTGACAGAATTTTAATCTGAATGAAGTATTTCTTTAAGTGATCAGTCCTGTGGTATCTTACAGTGTTGCGTTGATAATAGTAACTGTTCACAGGAAACGCTGTTGCCTTCGCTCTCACTGGAACCTCATTAAGCTCAGTCAGAATTGCATTACATATATCACTCCCTCACTCTCTCATGCATGTGTACGGGTCGTCTCTTATACATTACATGCACGCTCGACTGACTCGTGTGTTTCTATTTTTTTCTCCGTATCCAAAAGCATCCACTGCATTATTTGTGCAGCTTTTAAGAAAAAGAGAAAAGGACAGTGTTTCAGAAGGTCACATCTTCAGAAATCACATTGTGTGTGGCTTTGAAGAGCTCAGTGCAATTATGAAACCCTGCTGTAATTTTCAGGAATCTAGACTTTCTCTCCAGCCTAAAAAAAATACTATTATTTCTCTGTTGCAGTTTTATTTTAGTATTATTTATATACTATTATAGTATTTATTAATAATTTGAATTAGCTTTTATTTTTATGTTTTAATATTTTTGTTACGTGTTTTTGTCATTTTTATTAGTATGTGTGTGTGTGTATGTATGTATGTATAAAGTATATATATATTAAAATTATTTTAATAGTTTTCAGTTAACAATAACAATTTTTTTAAATAACAAAAAAAAAAAACTTTTTTTCCTAAAATTGTGAGTTTCTAATCTTACAATTCTGCATTTCTTCCTCGCAATTCTGAGAAAAAAGTCAAATAATTGTGAAATATAAACTCAGAATTGTGTGGGGAAAAAAGTTAGATGAAAGGTTGCAAGTAGGGTTGCAAAAAGGTGGAAAATGTCCAGTAAATTTTGGAAACATTCCAGGATTTTTTTGAATATTCCAGGGATTTTTGGAAAGTTTCCGGAAATTTACCGAAAATTTTCCACCCCTTTGCAACCCTAGTAGCAATTACCTTTTTTATTTTTATTTTTTTTGCCCCATGGCAGAAACAAGCTTCAATAAAAGCAGTAATAGTAACTTAATCATATTTTTCCGACAAAGTGCTTTAGACGTTTTGTTTTTAGTGAGTTTCTTCATTTGACGGTTAATTTAAATGAACTAGTTTAAAAATGAGTCTTATTTTTTTTTTTGTGAAATACATGTCAAATAGTTTCGTTTGGAAATATCTTTCTAAATTAAGTGAATAAATTATGGTGTTGTTTGGTTTGCTTGATGTTTAGTGTAAATGTATAAATGTACGTGCACTAATATATTAACTTTGCATCTCTCTAGTGCCCTTATTTTTGTACCAGAGAAATAGAGCTATTTCTGTTTGAATCATGTCATCTGATAATTATGCTGTTTAAAAGATATTGCCCTCTTATATAACTTCAGTGTAGCTAACTACTTCTAACAGAAGCTTATAGTGTAGCTAACTACTTTTCCTAAAGGACTATAGCTGAACTACCTTGAAATCATATCTTGCCAAGTAAAATATGATGCAACTTTGAGTGGACCTCAGTGAAAAAATAAACGAAGCGATAAAAACGGTTTAATTAGTGCATGATCAGGTCACATGAAGGTCCCTGAACTTCTCTTCGACCGAATCCTGACGTTGTGTTACTTTTAGCTTCTTTTATAAATGCCCTGGCATACCCTGATGTGAAAAGCTTTGCTATCTCCACTCTGGCGATTACATCGTTCTGTTTGCTCATATGGGTCAAGGAGCTTCTACAAAGCGTGATTCACTCAAAAGAGTTTAATTGAAGGGGTCTTTCTCATACACCAGTAATGCAGCGCTTGCTTTCCCTGTGGTTATGAGCTCTTTGTGGTTAGATGTTAGATGATGCAGATAAAGTTTGCTTTTAGTGCATAGAATGATTTTGCTTCTACATGTGTTTTATATTGTTCTACAGATAGATAACGTTGCCTTGTGGTTCTAATCTGCTTGAATGTCTAGGTCATATTTCACCCCTAAAAGGTCATTTTAAACCATTGTCACAACAATTTCTTTCGATTTTGTGGCAAAATATCCCATTTTTGTGAGATCCATGGGACTGCATTTGAAAGCGGAATGTCTTGTGCATCAGAAATTAGGCTCAGGCTTGCAAACTGCTTTCCTTTTGATTCATCGTGTGGCAGCGCTAGGACGGGGCTATAGCCCTGTCAGAAACTTGCTTAGCCCCGGTGTTGCCATGTCGCAGTTTTCCCGCACAATTGGGCTATTTTGAAAATGCAGTCGCGGGAAAAATTGCAGGTTCATGGGTTGCGTTTTTTTTGGGCTACTTTTATAGTGTACCGCGACCGCCTAAAGTGTATCTATAGATAAATAAAAATTAAAATAGATCCTTTTACTAATGTGTATTATACTTGGATATACCTGGTAACATAAGAATGGAGAGGTGTCACATCAGTTTCACCCAGAGCACAGAGACATGTAGGGGCGTGTTAGAACGAGCCGTTTTAGGTAGGTGTGGCTGACTCTTAACTTTTCAGGATGGAGAGGAGTCTGTCGTCACAGAATAGCAACTCTTAAAAGATAGCTTATGTGGAAATAGTTTTGTGAATTGTCTACACTTTATCTATTGTAAAAAATTGTTAGAATTTACAATGTTTTCCTGACAGTTGGCACTGAGAGTGACTGATACTTGATGGTAAAAAAAAAAAAAAGTAAATAGATGTGTAAAAAAATAAAATAATAACAAACGAAAAAAAAATCCCTACATTCTTTCTTATGTGCGTTCATAAATTGTATTAATTTGTATGTGTTATATTTGGCAGTTGGCATTAGAAGTTATATTACTAATAACAGTGGCATGTGAGAAGTTTAATACAACAGAAAAAAAAGGAAAATATGCTTTTTTCGAAGCTGCTGTATATAAAAAAGGTGGCATGCTATTTAGATAGCTGAAGCTTAGGCGTTCATTACTTTCTCTCAATTTAATGAGTTTTTGCACCCCCTCTGAACTGTTAAGCCCCCCCTTAGCACCCCCAACAAAAAAAATCCTGGAGCCGCCACTGGTGGCAGCACAATAAAAACAACAAAGGTGCTTTTTTAAACCATTATTGTAAAAATGTATTGTGATTTTGGGGTGAACTATGCCATTTTAGTGAGATGCTCGAGACTACTGTATACCTTTTAAAGCAGAACCTCTTGTGGATCATAAATCAGGTTCAGTTTTTCACATGAATTATTCTGTGGCATCATTTTTGGACTCTGTAGATTAGGGCAGTCGTGACCCGCCTGTAGTGCGTCCCCAGGGCGGTTTGTGGCCTGTGTTTGACTTGGCCTGATTCCGATTTTATGAGACAAACTCCTGTCATGTTCACGAGTGAAAGTGATTACAGAAATTAGAGATTGACTGACAGCACAGACGCAGCACAAAGACAAGGTCAGAAACTGGGAAGCTCTTTGCCTGGGAATATGATGGGATAGTCGGGAGGAACGGGGTAGGAGGAAGGGATGATGTTGTCTGCTGATGTCAGTGTCTTTCTGAGTACCACTTCTTCATGAATGTTAGGGATAGTTCACCCAAAAATGTATATTCTGTCATCATTTATTCACCCTCGTATTGTTCCATACCATTTGAATTGTGTCAGAGCCCTTCATTTTCACGTTAAATGAGTAAAATTACAAATCTTTATTAAATTATGATTGATCATGAATTTAAATAACTATAATTATCTCTGTGTCAGTTCCGTTCTTTAAATGTTTCACAAAACTGCATGCTGCAGTTTTAAAAATTAAGATTAAATTTACTAATGATATTACTAATGAAAAGTAGGATAAAATTGCATTAAAAAAACAAAACAAACAAAAACAAAAAACATTATTTTGTGGTAATAATTAGCCAGAATTGTTCCTTCCTAAGGTGTGGGATCAGTATGATATTTTATACTTGTATTTAATACTAAGATTTTATTCATCAAGGACACATCAAAAGTGACATCAAAAAAATTTATAATGTTAAAATATATTGACAATATACTGGATATACACAAAAATAGAATAAATCAGGATTTTTTTTTTCACAGCACTGTACACCAGCATTTATGTTCAAGTAGTGTGACATTAATGCGTGGAAATTGACTTTTTTGTGTGTGTGTGATTGCTATTTTCAGGAAAATGCACTGGTAACAACTAAAAAAAGAAGACCAAAAATATAATTCAGTAGAAGATAATGGCTGTGGTGAAACAAGCACTCAAATAATGGCGAGCAGTAACCTACTTTATTTTATATTTTATAAACTATTATCTTTATAATTTAGAATATGTAATAACTGATATTGTACTTCAGGAACTAAGACCTGTGGGAGTGCTAGAGGAATCAATTGTACCAAGTCCTCTGTCTCCTCAGCCATGTAAGAAATCTTCAGTCATGAAGAGATTGAGTTAAATAATAATAAAAATAAATAAATAAAATAAAAAAATAATGAAAATTAACTTAGTTTTACCCTTCCAGTCAAATTGTGCTCCACAAATATTAAAGGGATAGTTCACCCAAAAATGAAAATTCTGTCATTAATTACTCACCCTCATGTCGTTCCAAACCCGTAAGACCGGATGCACGGATGCAATGTACTGATACACGTTCTCCCTGCTGTTTACGTTTACTTCAGATGTAATTAACTGTGTTTACGTGAATACTCATCAAAACGGACAATTCAACATCATTTTGTGTGTAATTCTCCGTTCATGCGACTCGAGAGAGTACTCACGCGCTGTGAGATGCGCTTTGTGTGTATAGTGTCTGCGCTCAGAAAACCGGACCGAATTGAGTTCTCTCTTGCGTCGTCAGATTTATCCATATGTCTGCTCTTCTCTTACTCCCACATATTGACATTTTTGAACGTTTTATGCGACGTGCAGCAAGTGTATTTTAGCTTATGTCCCGCTGGTTCATGTACGTATCAAACCTCCGAACCACGCAGCAGATTCGTTCTGAAATTAAATAAATTTCTTCCCAGATCGTCCCTCCCTAACATTTTCGTCTCGTTTTTATTCGTTGATGAAAATGTCCATATATTTTCGTCATAGTTTTTGTCATTCAAAAAGAGTTTTAGTTCGTTATCGTCTCGTTGTCGTCAGTGAAAAAAATGTGGTTGACGAACATTATGATGAAAATTATTCGTCAACGAAATTAACACTG
>NW_015548223.1:1548058-1548334 GCF_001515605.1 Sinocyclocheilus anshuiensis | reverse complement strand
CACACAGCAGCACTGCGCTCACAAACGCTGCTTTATCAGGCATTACAGGCGTGATGAAATGAAACCGAGGCCGTTCGTCCACACGCAAACGCAGCCTCATTTATAAAACTTTACGTAGAATTCATACTAAAAGTGTACGTACGCACGAAAACTAGATTCTGCATACCAGTGTTAATTTTGACAGCAAATTTTGATTTAGTTTTAGTCATAGTCTTTTGACTAAAATGCCATTTAGTTTTAGTCATCTGAATTGTTTTTAGTTTTAGTCGACTAAAT
>NW_015548223.1:1545241-1546197 GCF_001515605.1 Sinocyclocheilus anshuiensis | reverse complement strand
CCAAATCGTCCCTCCCTAACATTTTCGTCTCGTTTTTATTCGTTGACACATTTTCGTCATAGTTTTTGTCATTCAAAAAGAGTTTTAGTTCGTTATCGTCTCGTTGTCGTCAGTGAAAAAAATGTGGTTGACGAACATTATGATGAAAATTATTCGTCAACGAAATTAACACTGCTGCATATACGCACAAAAGTTTTCAGATTTATAAAACCATGCGTACGCCAGAACCTGCGCAAAATCCCTTTATAAATCCCAGTCGGGAAGATTGCGCGTACGTGCATCTCCACCCCATCTCCTCCCCGAAATCACCATATATGACCTCATCTGCATATCATTTCCATGCATATTTCCATCCACGTGACACCATGTTTAACACAGTCAAAGATAAAAGACATTAAGGAAATGTGAGATACAGACTATAAATGCCATTTGCGCCATACATTAATTTTTTATTTCTAAAAATCATCCAATATCTTTGTTATGTTTTAGAATAAATATAGATAAAGATAAAAATAAAAACAAAAACTGTTTAAAATAGTTATCAGATAAATATTTTAGAAATAGAATTGATCTCATTCTTTAACACTGGCCAAATAGTAGCCTATTTCAGTTGTTTTAAACAATTCAAATCAAACTAAATGTATGCAGTTTTGCTGATAAGGTGAATATCTTTTAGCTATTATTTTTTGTGGAAACAGATAGGCCTATTTATTGCAGTGTAAAATTGTCTGGCTCGGCACGTCACTAACAAAGTATTTTAAAAAGGAAACGTATAAATCTTACCGTTTTCTTCAAGTTGTAGCCTTCAAATACAGCTGTACTTTTCATAACATTGTAGAGATGACTTCACACGACATCAACACCTCTGTGCAGCTGCGGTTAACAGTAAGATATTATCATTGGACCTATTCAAACTGGATAATGGACCGTTCGACCATGACCGTGTCCCCCACAAT
>NW_015548223.1:1544245-1544589 GCF_001515605.1 Sinocyclocheilus anshuiensis | reverse complement strand
CACCCTGGTTTAGAAGCCTTACCCCTAGAGAAATTACATGAAGAAACGTAACTTGGCCAAAAAGAGGAAGTGATCTCATCAAAGAGAAATTGATCTTACTCCAAAAACACCCGTTAACCTTGTAATTGCAAACAATTAGGCTACATTAATTTATGTGTATATTAAGTATATTAAAATACTGGGAAGTATATAAACATTATAGCCTATTTAGTTCCCCTCAGTCTATTTTAAATTTTTTACATTTAACGGTATTCAGAACAGAACAAGACTGAAAAATAAGTAGTTATAAAATTATATATTAAACTATAAAATAAAACACAAATTAGGCTATAGTGGCATTCATT
>NW_015548223.1:1539533-1544169 GCF_001515605.1 Sinocyclocheilus anshuiensis | reverse complement strand
CACAAGAATCCAAATGTTTCCATTTTTTTGTAACATGTAACATTTGGTTGCTAAACTATTATTCATTATGTAGCCTAAACATGGCTTTATACTTCTTCTAATGTCTAATATCCGTGTAAAATCCTTCACATGCGCAAAAAATGTTTGTTTGGGCACTGCATGCTGATTTTACAGCGGACCTTTTAAAATAAACAGTGTAACTTTTATGTTTGGTTGACTGCATTTTAGTTTGATGGTGAATGGCTGAAATGTCAGGCAACAGTAGAACTAATGTAGTTTGTGTGTGCATGAGGTGCCTGTGCGATCAGATGGATTAAAATAAAGATAAAGATAAAAATAAAAACAAAAACTGTTTAAAATAGTTATCAGATAAATATTTTAGAAATAGAATTGATCTCATTCTTTAACACTGGCCAAATAGTAGCCTATTTCAGTTGTTTTAAACAATTCAAATCAAACTAAATGTATGCAGTTTTGCTGATAAGGTGAATATCTTTTAGCTATGTTGAGTGGAAACAGATAGGCCTATTTATTGCAGTGTAAAATTGTCTGACTCGGCGCGTCACTAACAAAGTATTTTAAAAAGGAAACGTATAAATCTTACCGTTTTCTTCAAGTTGTAGCCTTCAAATACAGCTGTACTTTTCATAACATTGTAGAGATGACTTCACACGACATCAACACCTCTGTGCAGCTGCGGTTAACAGTAAGATATTATCATTGGACCTATTCAAACTGGATAATGGACCGTTCGACCATGACCGTGTCCGCCACAATATCGAAGTAAGTGCGCATCATTGATCATTGTTCTCGCTAAAAATATTTTCTCATAACATGAGATCTGCACTTCAGTTTAAAGATGAATTGTTGTGCACCTATAGCACGCCCCGCTGTCAATAAAAGAGGAAAAGTGATCAAGCCCATTTACTACAAATATGTCTAAATTCATATCATTTTGGTTTAAGTTCTGCATAATGACTTTATGTAATTTCAGTCCTTATCTCCATATGTGAGTGGACTATTTAATGTAAATGTATATATCGACATGAAAACAGAGCTTAAAATCATTGTTTTCACTTCATTAATTTTCTCACTCAAGGAAAAAGAGTTTGTATGCATGGGTCAGAGTTTGCGTGCAGGTGCGCAAATTTTCCCGTCAGGTTTGTTTTTATAAATCCCACCTTTTGCGCAGGAAGTGGCGTACGCCTCTTTCAGGGCTGTTTTTGTGCATACGCAACGGTTATAAATGAGGCCCCTGGTCACTGAAACCTAACATTTTTGAAAACTCCTGCCAGGGTGAAGATTTTCAAAAACTCTGCCTACTAGAAGCTTTTTCAGGCTTCTGATTGGCCAACATGGCTTTATGGTTGAGATTATATCGCCACCTGTTGGTTTGGCATGCTCTTGACAGTGTTTCATAGCATGCGTTTGCGTTTTCATGTGGACAGAGATTTTTTTTTTTTAAACGGAAGGAGGAAAATACCCATGTACGTGTGGACATGGCCTGAGACCAATCGGACCAATCACCGCAGATTAGCGTCACGCAAAGGAGGGGTTTGGAAAAATGAATCGTTGAGCGAATCGTTTGGGAGTCGTTGAGCAAGTAAGGTAAAAATAAATGCATATTATAAGACAATGAAAGTGTTTTTTGACCTTGCATGCATGTCAACCTGTTGTTGGGGACTCCCAAATCCAAAATATGAACCTTTCATTACCCATAATAGGGGCACTTTAAGCAGTTATTAAGCTGTTTTCATCACTGATAATAATAATAATGTTTCTTGAGCAGCAAATCAGCGTAGTATGATTGCTAAACGATCATGTGACGCTGAAGACTGGAATAATGATGCTGAAAATTCAGATTTAAATCACAGGAATAAATTATATTTAAAAAAATATTCACATAGAAAAGAGTTATTTTAAATTCTAATAATATCTCACAATTTTACTGTATTTTTGATCAATTCAATTCAACCTTGGTGAGCATGAGACTTTTTTCAAAAACATTAAAAAACCTTACTGCCTCATACTGAATAATCCTATTCAACATAATGTCCTATTGCAGGTAAAACTCTGGTATTTTCTATGTTAGATTAACATAAGTTCATCAGGTAGTTAATGGGTGTGTGGAGACGAGAGTGTTGCCAGATCAGCCTGAACAGATGGTCGTACGGGAGGGAGCAGGTCAGGAGACATTGGTTTTGATGGAATCTGTCATCAATGATTATTCACAGATCATGACTCAGATCAGCCCATTTGTGCATTAGAGCCCTGCTACAGTACGTCCCATAATCGCTTTCTTTTCCCACACTGGCAGTGATGCTTTTCTGTCACAGATCTGCATTTCTGCAGTGTTCGTTTAGAAGCTCAAGCCACAGGATTGGGAGTTTTTTTTTTGTTTCCAAGCCTTTCACAAGACTCCCATTGTCCCCCGTATAAAATGGGCTCATTATGCAAAATTAGCAGCGGGCCTTCAGCGAGGAATAGACCGCATTGGCATGGAAAGTTTCTATTCAAGTCTGCAGTGTGTAATGGGTTGCATTATGAGACTAGAGTGCCCTTGATAAGACTGAAGGGGTCTGATAAGAAGGGTCTGAGGAATTCACATCAAGAATCACTCAGTGTGTTAAAAGGCTTGAAAAGTCTGAGCAAGAAACCTTGACTTTCATTTGCGTCTTTAGAAAGTGTGTTTGTGCGTGCACATGAAATATCTGTTTCTCAAGCAAAATTATTCCACTCGTGATTTCAAAGAACTTGAAACTGAACCTACGTTGGACTGCTTTGTGATTTTTGCTTGTCTACCGGTGTTATATTAGTATAATTTATTAACTATTATAGTGTTTATTAATATGTATGTATATACATACATATATATATGTGTGTGTGATCTTTGAGTTCAGCTCATGAAAAATGGGGGCAAAAACAAAAGTGTTGCATTTATAATTTTGTTCAGTGTATATATATATATATATATATATATATTCATTTTGTTATATGCATTTGTCATTTTTATCATGTTAATTGTTTTTTACTTTTTTACATTTTTCACTTTCTGATATTTAATTATTATTTCATTGTTTTAGTAATTTTGTTATGTGCTTTTGTCATTTTATCTTTTGTTTTTTTTATTTTCTATTTAGCTTTCATTTATTTATATTTCAGTTTTAGTCATTTTAGTACTTCACCTTAAACTTAATTTCAGTTAAAAACATTTAATTTTTTTTTTAAGTTTATCTTTAACTTTTTCATCTAATATTTATTTCTGCTTTATTTCAACTGACAACAGCAACAAAAAAAGTTTTGTTTTATTCATTCATTCATTCATGCATTTACATTAACACTGATGTCTAATAGCCTTGCATGACTGTAGCACGAGTAATAAGTACATGTTTGATTTTTAGCCATTTTTTTTACTATATATAATTCTTGACCTTTATTTAGTTTTTCAGAATATTAATCATAAATAAATATGAATTGGACATACAATGTATATGGGTCATTCTATGGAAACGTCCACTTTTCTGTCCCTAGCCTTTACAGAAATATTACACTTTAGTGTTACAATTTTTTTATATTTTAAAATAAAACAACGTGTTATTTGAACAATTACACCCTCTTGAGCCATCAATGTGGCAATATTTATTTTTAATTAATTATAAAAAATTCCAAGCACCACAAAACTGCTCGTCCCCACAGCCATGTACAGAGGAAAAGTGCTTTATTTTGAGGTCAAAAACAGGTTTTTCTACCATTTAAAATACAATGATGTATTCATAACTATCAAATATATGATGTAAATGACATAAAAAAAACAAAATGCCAAATAAATATATAATGAAAGTAGTGGTCCCCTGGAGTTGTGTCACTGGTGTTACCGTTTAACAAAAATCATTTATTTTGAAATAGAAATCACACTGATGACATCACTTGACTTCCTTCCTCCCATTTCCTGAGCGCCAAAATGGCATTTATTGTTTGAATACTGAAATACAATGGACAGAATTTGGAATCTGAGACTTTGTTTCATATTAAAATTACCAAAGCACAATGCTTATTGCGATATATTGGATGGGAAGTGCCCTTCAATGTTCTGTCTATTAAAGGGTCATGAAACCCCCCGTTTCAGCACTGGGTAGTTCTCACTAGTGATGGGAAGTTCGGATCATTTTACCGACTCGGACCTTTAAGTCTCGTTCAGCAAAATGAACGAATCTTTTTTCGAGTCATTTCGTTAATTTTAGCAAAATGTAATTCAAATGTTACGTTACTTCCCTAATACGTCTACTACTTACGCAAACGTTGATCACACTACAAACAATAAAAAACTGCTATAAGAAACAGAAAAGATTAATTCATTGTTTACCTGGGTCTTCAGTCTATGATTAGCTCACCTCACCTCTTATCTGACAAGTCTTCAAGAGATGAACTAATCAATTCTCTTTCCGGCTCACACTGCATTGGTTAAACTTATGGGGCTGTCACGTGATGAACGAACGACTCAAACCCGAAGACCCGAGAGATGAACTAATCAATTCTCACATGGCTTAATAAGAAAGCAGCTAAAACTACTGTATTGATGGAAAAAATATTGACTTTGATGTAAGGGTTACCTCCTGTGTATTCTTTGAAGTTGACA